>NC_041724.1:9463813-9763813 GCF_900700375.1 Denticeps clupeoides
GGAAGAGAATTGCAAAGCGGAACGAGCCGTTCCACATTACTGACTCAGTAACTTGCATTCTTCCATCTATTTTTTATTTAAAATTGATGAAGCTGTGCAGCATGTCTTGTGTGTTCTGTAACACTGTATTTACCACACCATACATTTATTACAAAAGCACTGAACAAGAACTGCCAAATGAACTGGCAATACAGACAATTTACAGTTAATGGAACAATTAAATCTGTACATTAAATGATGTATTAGAATTGCCCCGAGATACACAGAACCTCGCTATACGCCATATCAAAGTAAAAACGTGTAATACAGATTAGCTTCATGTATTAAAAATATTAATTTCTAAATGCATAGCATTGATTGAGTGTCAGAAACTGTAGGCCGTATCCATCTGACAGGAACGTCGTATGCACAAGACACCGAGTACTTCAGTACAGCTGGGGCAGTGGGTGAGAATTCATGCCCACAATTTGGGTGTGTGACGGGCCTTGGAATGTCTCTCAGCTGCGGGTGCTGTATAGGTCACTGTCCTCTGGGTTAGACTGGCCAAAGTCCATGAGTTTGGAGTCTGCGCTGAAGCCTGCCTTCTGCTCTGGGACTTCTGGCAACAGAAAAAAAAACAGCAGAAATAAGAAATGTGCCTGTTATTGATATCGTGAACTATGACCTCACCAACTCATTACCAGTCAACAGGAGATGATATGAAGCTGGTTATAAGTCGCTCTGGATAAGGGTGTCTGATAAATGCTGTAAATGTAATTTGATTCATTACCAGCAGGTATTGGTGGTGAAGGCTCTTCCATCCCTGGTCCAGCTGTTGGTACAGGTTGTCCCGTCACAGAGGCCCATGGGTTTGGTGGAGCTGGGACCATTGCTGGCTCAGGTGGGAGTTTGGCATCTGCCAGAAAAAGATCTGTGGGAGAAGAGTCTTTGGAGGGAGGAGGAGGGGTGCAGCTAGCTGCTGATGAGGGTTGAGCGACAGGATTGGTGTGCACAGGCTGGGAAGCAACTTCAGGCCCTTCTGACTGCAGACACACAAACATACGAGGAATCAAAGTCAATCAAAAAGTGTCTCAAAATACCAAAAAGATGTATTGCTGTTCTGAAATGGTACGTGCATGTAATCAGGAAATTGCCCTGATGTGACTGTAGATTACTGTAGGTAATTTTTCTTTTTTTATTGAAAACAATTGTTTAATTTGTTAAAACAGTCAGAACTCCAGTCTGGACATTGTTCATACTGTAAATGTATCAGCAACAATTAGACTTGAGCACCAATGGAATGTTAGTTAACCCCAGTTTGTCAACTTAAAAGCCTCACTGATTATTAAAAAAACCCTTTATCAATTATCAGTTTCACAGATTAAAGAAGCGATTCAACTGGCCAGATTCAGACTAGTCGAGTATCTGGCGCCAAGGCAAATGTGGTTTCAAGTACACACTTATTTCCAATTTTGTCAAGAACTATGTATTATTCATTTGTAATATTCTATTGTCACTTCATGTTTTGTTCTTTCACTGAAAACCAAAACACGGCCCTAAACTTTTGAACAGAAGTTCAAAAGTATGAACCTTAAATATCAGCCACCCACTACAAAAGCCAAACAACTATGGTCTTTCAAAGTTCTGCATTACTCACGACCACCGTCTACTCACCCACCCAGCCAAAAGGAATAGACGGGGGGCACAAACCATATAATGTTTCATCAGTGGAAATTCCACCAGCTTATAGATTTGGGTTTGGAGAAAATGAATGTGTGTTTTGGTAAAAAATTATGGTCAATTCAGAACATATATATATAAGTGATATTTGTATATTGTGCTTGGATACTTTCTGCTTCTCTGAACACTTTTTAAGTTTCACAGCAAGGCAGACAGACAGTGGTGGTTTCTGTGAGTGACCGTACCGGCGATGCACTCGCCGATGCAGCCGATTCGATGTCTGGCTTCATCTTCCACAGCGCTGCCACAGCAGAGGCGCTCCACTGAGAAACGTTGTACGCCTTTTTTCCACCCCCCTGAGGACAACCACAGACAATATGTGTGAGAGTGGACACCTTAGTTCAAAACCGACCACAGAGCTGAGTGCAGTCTGCAAACCTCTGCAAACAACATGATGCTTTATTAACACTCATGTCCTTCCAGGTTTATTATTCAAATGCAACCACTAATAAATAATTGTTAAACAGGAAAAAACACATTCATATTACAATTTGATATGAAGAAACTACTGAAGCATGAAATATCACTATGTTGATGCTATTCTGTTACCAAGGTCCGTGATGCTGGTTTACTGGCCCAGAAATCATTTAGGGGATTCAGGTCTCAAAAATCACCAGCAAGAATAAAGCACACAGAATGCATAAATATTACACTTTAAATCATGGCAATTTTCTTTTCAAATGTTTTATATATATATATATATATATATATATATATATATATATATATATATATACACACACACACACACACACACACACACACACACACACACACACACACACACACACACACACAGTCTTACCTTTAACATTGCCAGGGTTTGGGCCGGGTAGCAAACTGCAATCCCAACTGATGCCATACCCACTGGAAACAGTAGTCTCTTAAAAGGTGAACCTGTTAAAAACCACACACGAGACAGCCAAGTGCTGGCTGGTTTAGTCAAAGGAAGAGCCACCACAGTCATAAAACAGGCAGTGCTGTAACGCCTGCTGGTGCTGGGCATCTGATGCTGGTAAAAAGCAGTTGTGAAAATCAGCAGTCTTCCCGTAAAGATACAACATAAAGGGCGTGAGACACAGTTTAATAACAGTTGTAATACTAATCACCATTTCTGGCCAGGAATAAACCAGAGAAACCAAGAACTGCGATTAGACTGACTCGGGGCAGTAGGTCTGGAGGAGGATCCTTTAAGTAGTAGTATATATCTGGGAAAAGATATAAAGAATGCATTTAAAAACATTATGAACACTAGGTTATATTAGACTAGATTTTATTTTGAGCACCTTCTCCAGCATGGTACAAGTTAACAGCTCCAGATTTCATTGTTCTCAAAGAACCCTTAGGAGAAAAAAAAAAAGGGGGGAAAGATAATTAGATAAGTACATTTTTATATTTAAGTCATGTTTCTTGTCTGGCATAAAAATAGATTAAATTTGCGGCATGATGGTGAGGCGTCAGCGTACTTTTGCGGTCTGTACACGGGACTCCACGCGTCCTCGCAGGGCTGCGAAGCCCCCTTGCAGGGCGCCAGGATGTTCCTCGACAAAGCGGCCATGTCCAGGTGATGGGGAGTAGATGGGCAGCTGTTAGGGGCCAAACGAATAACACAGCACGTTTGCACAGGCTTCACACGGGGCCAGGGCCAACGTGTTGGGGGCCCGGGACGATACCTGGCGGGGAGACAGCTGGCCATCCGCGCCCTCCTCGTCCAGGGCGTACACCCGCAAGGAGGCAATTCCCAGGACTGCTGGCACTGCCACCAATTTCAACACCTGCACAAGCAAGCAAACGAAGGGCAACCAGCCAGAAAGGTTTGGTAGAACAGTCCCGTGCCTGGAGATTTATTCCACCAAACTGATTTTGAGATAACAATCCCCAGCTTGAATTAAATTTGCCATTTAAGTGCTACTGGCATGCAGCCTAATCAAGAGAGAGACCATAAAAAAAGTAACGAAAAGGTAACGAAAAAGTAATGTCTCAGACGGACACCTGCAGTTGCACAGCAATACGATCATTAAACACACCCTTGTCCATTTTGTGGATAAATCATCGAGACAAGGAGCACAAGGAAACGCTAAACTAAAATCTAGCTCAAACGTTAAATGATTCTGCTTCATCTTTTTAAAGCGAGCCGTAAAAACTCACCTTGAATGACATGACAGCTAATTGTACAGTACCGGGGGTCTTTACGACAACGGCATTCAGGTCTACGGCACTTCCGGTTATATGTTGCCAGGTTTGTAACAAAATAATAATTTCCCAAATAATTCAAAAATGTTTTGAAATGTTGTGATAATGATCATCAAGTTTCATTTATATGTAATTTTAATTTTAATGATCCCAAACTAGTCAAATGGCAATCGTAACCTGATGCATTGGGAGTCTGTTTTTCCAATTTGCATTTTGCAAGTATTTTTTTAAATATACAAATGTTCCTCATATTTGTTTACACAAGAAACTTAAGACAAAGGAAACGTGCGGAAATGCAGTATATTATTTGCAGTCCCTCACTGATGGTTATGAATAATAATCATTGCGGGACTGATTATAATTACCAGAAGTACTTTGGCTCCACCTTGTGGCCACTTTGGATTTTACATGGAAGATTGGGCCCGAAAATGAATACTACCTGCCACAGTTGCTTAACAAATATTATTCTCTTAGTTTCCCCAGCATTATGAAAATCTGCTAATACAGTTACAGATATGAATTTCCACTCTATGAATATGCAATGTATTCCTATCAAAGATAATATTTTGTGTACTGATATCCTCAATATCCTTGCTGAGCAAGATTTTCCTTGCTTTTCTTCATTGTTTAGTTTGATTTGACTAAATTGGAGTAAACACATGAATGAAAACCACAGTTCATAGTGCAGAGGGTTTCATTTATTGAATTCAAAGTTTTACAACTGAAGTTTACAATCTATATTCATTGTATATATATAGATATATAATATATAATATAATATATTTGTATACTGTATATGAAACCAAAAAAAGGCTACTTCAGGAAGAATAAATGCCAATATTCTTTTTACTATTATCATTTAATATACAGAATAACAGTTAGCTAGTAATATTCTTGAAAAAAGAGCAATATGTTCCTTTTTTAATGTCGCAGTGCAACTTACATCTTACACTTCTGTGCAATGTACCAAGAGGTGCAGGCCTCTGAAGAAACACACAGTGGAACCCCATTCGGACTGGTTTCACGAAGTTCAGACATGAGCACACAAAATAAGACAGCCTGTGGCTAAAATGAAAATATATTATTGGTTGACTCTACAAAATGATCTTTTTTCCCCTAAGGTGCTAAAGGAACGGAACTGATCAGACAAATAAACAGCAGACTGAAGCAGCAGTGAAATATCCAGATAACTGAAGTCTGTTGATTTGGTAAATACGTTTACAATAAAAAAAAATGCAAATAATAACACAGAATTAATGTAGGAGGTCTCCAAAATCAAGTGTGAAGAGATAAAGAGTTTGTTCATACATGCTACAGGATACATGTTCATCTAATCATCTGCAGCTTTGACGTGTAACATGTCGCATCCATGGCAGACTTCGTTCGGCTGCGTGAAAGTGTAGAAGCTTGCTACAGTGATTTGCAGTCCCAGGTTCTTTTACGCTGCTGGCTCTAGCTGAGGGATCTGAGCTATAAACCTCGCCCACCTTTCTGAAAGTTTTACTGTTTTACTGTGGCATCGGACTGACTCCTTTCTCAAGGTTCCTGAGCCAATCCTGACCATGCACAGGGCAGGTGGAAGAAAGTGGCAGGGCAGAGTCCTTATAATCCAGGAGTGATGACCATGAAACAGCCAGTAGGTAAAAGATCTGGAGAGATTCTGAAGTCATTCAAGATAAGGCAGTACCAAAAAAAACCACCAGAGGTCTTTGTAAGTGTGACGGTATGTGTTAGACTGTTACATAAGATAGCCATTTTGTTGAAATTGTTATTTAAACGAAGAGACGTGTTAACCCTGCATAAGATTTGTCTTTTTTTTTTTTTTTTTTCAGAAAATCTAATTTAATTTTGTTGTGCTTCCATGATTTGATGGGCAGAGGGGTGTATTTGTATTAGCCGTTGAGTTTAAATATTAACAACAATCATTCTTCAGAATCACTTACTGCACCACTAACTGCACCACTAGTTGTGTTAAGTGTACTGTCTAAGTGAAACAGATTTTAAAGCAGCTTTGTGTCAGTCCAGTTCGAACAAATGAAAATGATCTTTTTCAGGGTCATAGTTTTATTTAAAAACTTTTCCTTTTGCTTTTCACTATTGTAATAGAATATCCAAGGCTCAAACTGGCTTTAGCAGATGAGTTTGTACCCAAGCAGGAGCCACCCTCAGCTGATCCATTCCAGACCTTTTGTTGAGTGCACAAGCATGTGCATGGGCCCAACAGCACAGACACCGTCAATGGAGGTGTCATGATTTTTCATCCTGTTTCTCAAATGCCATTAGGAATTAACAGAATTTATTTGCCTCTTGAAATTACAACCATGTGAACGCTAACATAAATGTACAAAGTGCTTCCTATTTCTTTCTAGTGTGCATCCATCCCTCACATTACCCTGGATGACCTCAGTCAGTTGCCCCACATGACACACACACATACACGCATGCATGCACAGCACACACACACAGCATTCTGATGGCACTCCTCAGCACTCCTCAGACGAGAAGCTGATGACGTCATGTGAAGCCACACAGAGAAGACGAACAGAGAGGACATTCTCTGGAATATCAGTCCGCACTCGATTCTGGGACGTTCCAGAAGCCCCTTAAAGCAACAAGTGACCTTTCCAGCCATTACATTACTACTAGTATGATTTATTTTTCAAAACTTTCTACAGTATTTTGTCCATAAAAAGAAAATATCTCGAGCATTTCTGTTTGCGCAGAATCTAAAGATTGCATTCACAAAAAATTGTCACAGTTTTGAACAGGCTACGTCTAAGCAAACATTAAGGTCTGGTTCTTCAGCTTTGCTACTCTGAGTGGTGTGCACACTGGCCTGTGTCAGGCCAGCATCATCTCTTGGAAGAACTGACATGCGGGACCCCCCAGCTGCTAGATTCAATAAAAAAAGGTACAGTGGTGTGGTGAAAATGCCTCCCTTTGTGTATTGCTACTTCTCCCCTGACCCCCTTCCAGCCACCCTGTCTACCCTCATGCCAGGAGCTCAACAGTGTAAAACAAAACAGTTAAAGGAAAACTGATAGAGAACAGAAGAGTAATATAAATTAAAATATTTTTTCTATTATCTAAAGTTTTCAATCCGACAGGCTGAAAAAGAGGAAAAATAGTATTTGTTCAGGCATGCAGTAGGCACCCCAGTGCAGACTGACTCAGGTTTTATCCAAACAACGTACAACATTACCCACAAACTGCCAGGCCTTGGTACGGTATGTACATGTCTTACAGTGGAAGGTTTGTTGGTCAGTTTGGTGCTGGGACTGAAAAGAGAGGGGGCCAGAGGTTAAAGTTAAAAGGTTAAGTGTTGAGGCAGAGAAGTGCACATTGGCCATTTTGGTTCCACTGGCAATCTGTCCTCCTCCACCCCTGCCTCTGCGGGGGCTCACACATGCGTCTCGATGAAGGAGTGTGTGTGCGTCATGGTGGGAGCAGCCAGTGGCGAGAGCTCCACAGCGCCGTCGTTGCCTGAGCTGAACTCACAGATGTCTGCAAACAGCTCATGGTGCCATTGCTTCCAGTCCTGAAACTTTCTGGAACTGAGGCTGGGATCGTTCAGCAACTGGTTTATGATCGCCAGCTCCGCCTCTTTCGCCTGGACACAGAAATTATATTATATTATAATTAAATAATATTATACCATAACATTTATAATAAAAAATATTACTAGCTTTGCAATGAATTGCATGCATTTTACAACATAAATTATACAACATCCAATAAAATATAAAAAAGTGTAACATCTGAAGAGAAATAATCACTGAGCTATGAGCTTATTATTCATCTGATTAATTTTTGGTGGGAATGTATTCTAAAAAGTGGGATGTCTTTCACTTTTTAAGGGTTGAAATTATCTGGCAACAAATAATTAAAGTCTTTTTTAGTGGTGGGCCGTTATCGGCGTTAACGTGCTGCGTTAACGTGAGACTCTTATCGGGCGATAAAAAAAATATCGCTGTTAATCTATTCACAAAGTTGGGTTGGGAGCTGGGTCTATACTACGTAAGCTATTGTGCCGGAGTTAAATGGTTACACTAGATTTATAAGTATATTTCTTCTTTCTTGTGTCTTTTAGTTTCTTATTTTCTAAAGACTTTTATTTTGTTTTTGAGACCCGGTTCAGGTCTCTTGGACACATGGCGGGAGTTGTGAGAGGTGAGTGGAGTTTGTGTGAAAAAAGTTATTACTTTCATTTTAATTTATGTACATATTAGGAATATTTTGCATGTGTGTTATTTTGTGAATATATATATATTTTTTAATTAATCTATGCCCACCTCTAGTCTTTTTTAACCTGGTTTCTCACCGTACCTTGAGGGTGCTGGTAAGCACTCGGACTTCATGGAGTCTGTCGTTGATGATCGGGTCGCCACAGCGCCTGAGGAATGAGCGCCGGAATTCCTGTTTTGTGGTGGGTCGGAGGTCACCGAGCGCCGTTAGGTTAGCCCGTTCCAGAGAACGGTACAGCTCCTCCAGACCATCCAGTTCCATCCCATCATGCACTTCGCCCACTGTAGAACACAGGGTCAGACACTCGTGTTTGAGAAATTGATGAAGGGCAAAGCAGGACCCATAATTTATCATTTAGATACAAATATCTCGTGTTTGGTTTGGTAGTGGACTGGCTGGCCTGTAAACAAGGTGTATTGCGAGCAAAGAAAGGGGAAAGGAGATAGGATGGTGGTAGCCTAGTGGGTAACACACTCGCCTATGAACCAGAAGATCCAGGTTCAAATCCCACTTACTACCATTGTGTCCCTGAGCAAGACACTTAACCCTGAGTTGCTCCAGGGGGGGACTGTCCCTGTAACTACTGATTGTAAGTCGCTCTGGATAAGGGCGTCTGATAAATGCTCTAAATGTAAATGTAAATGTAAATGACCATGTGCTTTATTTGCATGTGTGACGTATTGACAGGAGAGAGTTTAAATCCAGAATGAGAAAGTAGGGTGTCAATCATCACTATGGGCACCTCCCATTTTTAAGCTTCTGGTTCATCTTTCAGAGAGAATGACAAAAAAGGACTTGCTCAATGCGTGCCACATGTACGGTGGCACAGCTGTCTATCCTCATTTTTTTTTTCTGACATTTGAAACATTTGCCGCAACCTTCTTCCGCAAACATCTGCATCTCTGATTGAGTTACGTTATCTTATCCTGCATACCCGCTTTGCCGTTGTCACTTTTAGCGTGTGTCGGCCCCTCCTCGTCCTCACTCTTCTCCTCTGTATGTGACTGTATGTCGGGGTTGTGGATGGCCACCCGGGCGGGGCGCAGCTCTCGGTTGCGGGGCAGGCTCTGGCTGCGCTGCTTGTGAGCGCGTTTGTGCAGCTGCCTCTCTGCGCTCTCCACCAGAGGGAACGGGCCGTCTCGGTCCACATGGTGGCGCCGCACGGGCAGCGTGGCCTGCCGCCTCCGTTCGGGGGACATCGGGAGGCGGCTGGCCCCGCCGCTGCAGTCTCCCTCGGCCGGTACCGTCTGCAGGAAGTGGAGGCCGGAGCTGGTGAGCGGCGTCTCAATCAGGTCCTGCCAGGAGCGACGTTCACGATGCGTCGAGCGACACCCGGACGACTGACCGCTGCCGGTCCCGTCGGCCCGAGAGTCCTCCGCTGACGAGTGCGAGTAGGTGGTATCGCTGGAGAAGTGGCGACCCTGCTGCTTGGGTTCAGGGAAGGGGCTGGAGGAGTTGACCTGGGGGAGGAGAGGGGAGGGAGTGGAGCGCATCAGGTTCACTGAGCTGTGCGAGCGTGGCAGCTGGTCATAGCAGTGCAGCTGGTGAACCTGAGAGTGGTGCGGTCGAGGGGGTCAGCCACACACGTGCCCACACACACATGCACACAGAGGTCGTGAAGGCGTGTCGGTGGACGAGGAGAGGATGTGGAAGGAGTGTGAGAGAATGAATTGAAGAATGAGCGATTATGCATGTTTACAAAAAACACAAATTTGCTTAAACGCCCTTCATACACAGGCACGGTGCCAAAACCACATGTCCACTGGTGTGTAGGTATTTCCCTGACAGGTCTACCAAGGTTGTCATCTAATGTGTATTAAATTTCTTGTTTTACTTTTATTAAGTCTAATTCTAATACATTAGGAGATACACTGTCCTGATTGTTATTTCACAAAAGTTAACAAGTACGACAAAGCAGACTTTTAGCCCTCAATATATAGCCATCATATATACTTTTTCACTAATTTCACATGGATTTTCCATGATAAGTAATGTAGTCGACTATTATTCAGTCTTTCCAACCCTGATAATGTATATGAACCATTTGTAGCTAATGGACAGAATATTTACCTGCATCTTATGGGATGGACAGAATACTACTAAAGTACAGCCATGAAAGATAAAAGATAAAAATATGTATCTTTGTATTTCCATGGACAATCTTGAATTAGCTTTTTACGATGCATCACATGCCTTCGAACAGGCATTAAAAAAGTGTGCATGTGTGTTTGGATGCACTCACCGAGGGCGTTCGGTGGTAGGTGTCACACAGAGATGAGGGTCCCTCCTGTTTCAGGGTCATGGAGCCATCCATGTCATCGTGGTCACTCTCACTCCAGTAATCTGAAATGAGGATGACCTTATCAGAGTTCTGAGCCGAGTTCTCTGTTGAATCAGAGCGAGCAGCGAACAGTGAGTGCCATTATGTAACAATTCAAAAGCCCGTTGGTGAAGTGGGAACACAGTGTGAGTCTGGACCCTCCAGCTGTACAGTCTGCACGTGTGTTGTTCCGGCTTACCTTCATCAGGGCGCGACACCTTGTCATCGGGTGTGTAGCCAATGGCAGCCAGACCCAGACGATTCATCCACCTGTGATGATGAAAAGAAAAGATATGTTATGTCTCTCTAGGAGATCTAGGAGTTTAGTTACTTTGTGGTCATTGTGAAAAACAAGCCCAGCGTGACAGTAGTTTCCATTAATGATCATATTGTGCAAATTTGTAAAGGTCTTAAGTACTCTGATAAGAGGATTCTGAGTCCACCACCCAGAAATCTTGTGGTCTTACCTACTAGGCTACTACCACACATGAAGGCAAAAAGCCATGAGGACTGTATGTTAATGAAGAAGAGAAGGTTTTTTGGAACTTGTTTGCCTTGTGAAACAGGAAATGGCCTATTGCCTTTAGCTAGGATAGGTAGTTAATCTTTATCCAGCTATTTTCTTTTATGTTTGTATATCCCGAACATTCCTTACACTGCATTTGTCTCCAAATTTAATTTTACTATTTTACATGAAACAGATGTTTCAGATGGATGATATGAATTAGCCCTCTTTTGCCCTGGCTCCTCTCTTGATTCACCATGCTGACCTGCAAATGCAGAAGAGATGGGCAAATGGCATTCTTTTCACTTAAAATGTTAAACTCATTTCATTCCCATTTGAAATGAAAGAAATAGAAAGACTCGATTGTTTGTGATTTTCTGACATGCTTAGACAAAGAATCCCATGTGATAAACCAGAAATGCATGTGTTGTCACAAAATGCAGTTTAATGTAAAGAAACTACATCTTAGATCCAAAGTCAAGTCACAGCCATTCCCTCTTGCTTTGTGAATTAATGATCACAATCTGGCACCCCTGCCCCCTCACTCCTTTGCACAACAGTGGGACCAGGGAGCAGAATATTCTTCTTGGATGAATTGATAATTGCGATCTATTTTTTATGGCCGCCTCTCTGAAGCTCAGCCTTGTGCTCTATTTGCTACAAGACTGGCAGAGCACGGTTCGGGGGGGGGGGGGACTAAAATGGAGGATGAAGGTAAAGAGTGGTGAAGGAGATAGAGGCAGGCAGACACCAAAACTAAATCATTTAAGTCCATCACCATCATCCTTCTGAGCCAGAGCTGGGCTAAATTTAGCCAGTGGGACAGAGTGTGGTGGCTCTCCTTGAAGTCCCCGCATCACTCTCAGACACCAGAAAAGAGGGACAATCAAATTCACAGAGAAGCGTCACACACACAGCCCCCTTTAGGCCAGAAGATAATGAGGTCGTTGCTAAGTATAGGCATTGTCTCTCTCTTACAGAAAGGCCCTCTGCCAGACCCAAGGAAGAGAGCATTAGAATAATTGCTAATTAGAATAATGCTTTTAAATTATGTATTATATTTTTTTTTACCGTTTTCACAAACTAGAACTGTCCGTTTTACACCAGTGCAGGTGACTGATGATTAGTTATGAATTCCAAATAATCTTTCTTTATAAATATATTATTATTACCTCCTCCAAGGTCAACATGCTTATTGTTTTTGGACAGTCAGAAACTTTAGAACTACCCTTTAGTGGAAGTGCTGCTTATCACTGACTCTATGTTAGTAATATAGATGGATGTGTGGTACACACATGAGGAGTCGTACAAAAAAGGCTTCAAACGGGCCAGATACAGGAGTGTAAATTTAAACTTCAGTTCCTGCTTTAAATTTTTTTGTAATCCTGGACGTCACAACACCAAGAAAGGAGAGAACCAGGCACAGGTGGAATGCAAAAAGGTTTATTGTTTTACACTGGACATGTGGGGCTCTACTGTGAGCAAGGGAAGGTGGAAACGGGAAAAGGGCTCACTCTCACATGGACGTTTTTTACTCGCTTATCTGAACAACACAACACCTCAGGAATTCACAGGGCAGAACGCGGCCACACCAGCCAACCAAACACACACCGTCCCCACACCTTACACAACACCAACCTGACATACTCACACCACCCACAGATTTGGAAGACCGGACATGGAATACTGGTGAAGGTGTAGGGAATTGGGGAGAGGCGAGATGGTGTGAGTTGTGCAGGGGCTGTAGCAACATGGCACACCAACATGAAGGACACCGCACCTCTAAAGATGGACATGAGTTAGAAGTTGCTCAATTGATTTCTTTGGACAAGCCTCTGTCTTAAAGGTAAATTCCTGACCTTTTCCATTCAGACTTTAAAATCAAAACTCACTGCATTTGATTTTGCTTTTTGAACCTGTGCTGTATACTTTGGGTGGCAAGTTATGTTCAGGGATGTGCTAATGGTTTGGCTCCAGGAATTTGTCCGTTCTATAGCCAACCTGGACATGCTTAAAGAATGATCCCAAAGAGGTCTAATCAGTTCAGCCCTCAAATCCAATAAAGCGCCTGTGGAAAGTTGTGTTTAATGGAACCTCAATGGACGTTGAGCACCGTTGCCAAGAAGGATGGGCAACAATTCAAGAGAGTGACAGCTGTGAATGCAGACAGTGGTCGTCCTTCTACGTGTTTGGACACTTGGGACATCATTTTAAACTCCACATTACACTTCCAGGCTGTAGCACAAGACCAAAAATGATATCTACTGTGTCAGAAGACAGCACTTTATAAGCTTTTTGAGTTTCAAACCCCTCATAAACGTCTCTAGTCCTTCCAGGTTTCCTGCACAGTTAAAAGCCTTTAAACCCTGCCTGGGCCCAAACAGATGGTGCCACTGGAAGACATGCCAGACATGATGGGGAGTTAAAAGAATAAAACTTAGTTAGTACATTTATTTCAGTGTACTGGACATGAGCAAATCATAAATAAAAAATCAAAGCACATGCACTGCTGATATAAGTACAACGTCAGGGGTCGTCTCTTCTCAGGACACAGGAACTTGGATCAAAGAGGTCAATCTTTGTAAACATTCTCATTGCCGGTCTGGGCTACATCCTTCCCTTGCGTCCGTCTCCCGAACAACAACCGCATGCTGTGATTAAATGATTAAACTGCTACTTTTGGGGTATGTCTGCTCAGACATATTCCATTTGACCACGCGCCCCATCTGCGTCTACTCCCAATAGCAACAACAAAAATGTTCCACAGAGTAACGCGCAAGGCCCCAAAAATGCTCAGCTCACTGGTTCAATCTTTTATACCTCTGGCAGTGGCAAAAGAGAAATGGCCATCACTTATTCATGGTGGGGTTTTTTTCCAACTGGGTATGAAAAGAGTGTACTGTGTGTGTGTGTGTGTGTGTGTGTGTGTGTGTGTGTGTCTCTGGGTGTAAACACGTTTTTCCCAGATGCAATATTAATGGCCTCACTTGGTTTACGTCCCAGTGCAATGCACAGAATTAACTTCATAGCAGCTAGGCCCCCTGAACATGTGAAAGACAGAAAAATTGCTGTGCTGTGAGCAGTGGCATAACAGACCCTGTTTTCCTGATCTTAGCATATAGGGCATGTTCACCAATGTCACATCATACATGTCTTTGCTGAATGTGTGGATTTACTTAAATAAAAGTTAAAAAAATGAATGACAGTTCACTCTTCATTCTTGAGAATTTAGGCCTATCCCTCTCAACACCTAGCCCACATCCCATCTCCTCTGTATTTCTTCTGTTTCCCTCCATTCTCCACAAGGGGGTGTCAGTGGACATTGTGAAAGTGATCTAAGCATTTAAGGACCCTGTCCCCATTATATCAGTGCTTTAATTTAAGCTTTCTCATGGTCTACATCTTATCTATTGCCAATGAAATATGGCTGAAGGTGTGATATGAGGTGTGGAGCGTAAATGTCAGGGTTGGTTGGAAATATGGCAACTAAATGTCAGCTCTTATTTAATATCATGATCATATTCATCACCAATATAATTAAACCTATGTCATCATCATCATTATCATCATTCAGGAAGACATCCATCATTCTGGAAGACATCCAAGGGTGTAGCATAAAACCCAGGGTCTTACTGTATATACAAGTCATCTCCATGAGCCCTGTTGTGCTTGATTCCTTCTCTAGAACTCTCCACATGAATAACAACAGACATTGTAACTGTAAGCGAACTATGGGTTCAGTTTTTATCTGTCTTAACTAGGCCACCGATAGATCAAATGACAGCATGTGGGACGTGGAAGTGCAGACTTCAAAATGAAGTGCTTACCTGTTCATTTCCTCTAAACAGTCAGTGGCAAAAAAGAAAGACTTGATTTTAGGATGGCAAGCTTTGAAAGCGCTTGGGGGGGGAAGAGAGAAAGCAGAAGATGAGAAGACAGAGCAGTTAAAGGGAGAAAGTTACAAATCAGCAGTAAGATAATAGAGGCCCAATTTCTCCTCCTCCGAGGTACAGGGGAGTGGAGAAGCCAGGTCCCTGACGGAGGGGTAATAGGAGAGTCGGCTGCTGTCAGCTGCTGACGGAGGACGTTTTCAACCTCTGTCGGCGCTGCAGGGTTTCACAGCGCCTCTCAGGCGGACGGAGGAGAGGGGGTTCATGCCCGGCTGTGGATATATTTAGCGCCGTCTTAGGAGGTGTTGGGCCAAGAGCCTTTACAGGGCGGAAAGGAGGACGAGGGATCGACTCCGACTCCCCCCTCTGTTGAGACGCATGAACTGATGTCTCCACTTGTTTGTTTTTTATTTCTATATCACAGGCAGAAGGAGCACTCGTGCTTATTACCCAGAGTGCAAAAGCTGAGGAGACAGAGAGGATGTGGGGGGTTGGTGCACGTGTGGCCTGGGGGACACTTACAATTTCCGTCTGCATTCAATGGCTCTGTCTATTCTGAACTCGGGAAGACTGATAAAACCTTCGGCCTTCTCGTCCTGCATACAAAAAAGAGAGATATAGAGAGACAACAGTGAACATGAAAAGCTTGAAATAAAGGATACAAAAATTTTATATAGGTGTGAGATGTGGTCTGGGAGGGACATAGAAATAGAATAGAAATATCCCCAAAGGGGATAGATAGGTGGATGGTTGTACAGATAGGCAGCCGGACATACAGATAGATATATGGATTTTGTAAAAGTCACAAAGCCCTTTGTTAAACATTGATCACATATTGATTTAGCTAAGCAGTTTATTTTAGGACACATAAGAATATTGAAACGTTTTTTGAAATTATTTCCTGTGTTCTATGAACTCCACTCCAGTATTGTTTTCCATGTGAGAGGCCGGGCTTGACTTATTCACTTATTCACAGTGTTAAATGTGTGTTTGGGACTTTTATATAGTCTCTTACAGACCAATTTCATAGTTATTGTGCATTTCACAAATGTCAACGGTTTTTGCACAGTACTGTGGATTGATAGGCCGACGGATAAAAGGGAGAGCCTGACGAACACACCAAAAGAGTTTAAAAGCAACACTGAGGGAAACAGAGAGATGGGATGGGGCGGGGGGGCTTTTATGAGTCATAGCAGCACTGTCAGGCATATCCAATTTCTCTGTGATGTCACCCGGAGCGTTCTGACTTGCAAGATAATTTTATTGCTGCCAATGCAGTTCAAACACTCCACATGTGAGGGAGGACAGCTCCTAACACCTTTATTTGTTTATTTCCTTGAAAGGACAGGCTGTCAGCGGGGACCTGTAAGGAGAGGGGCTGCTTACGTTCTGGTTGGTGTACCAGTATAGCGAGGAGTCCTTCAGGATGAACCAGTACTTCTTCCACTTTTGGGTGAAGTAGCCTTTGGCGTCTTTCTTTTTCCACAGCCAGCCCTCGCAGTCTCCGTGGCCCAGGTCCTTGCAGGAGATCCTCCTCCGACTGCCACTGGTCAGGGAGCCTGAGAGTCGCAGCACGAACCATTACTGACATCCCTGTCAGCCAAAACTCAACCACTGGCATATGTCTGAAAGGGACACTCACCTTTGGTTCTCTTTTTGTTTTTTGTTCGTAAAGATGTGTACTGCAGTGACTGGGAACATAGAGACACACCAGGGTTAAAGGTCAACGCAGTGGCAGGTTATGCCAGAAAGCTTTAGCAGTGGTGAGACCTACTTTTCTGATGGAGGATCCTGTTTGTCGCTCAATGCCGGTGCCTGTGTACCTGCTGTGAGCAAAGAGTGTTGCATCAAACAGACCACCCTGCATGGTTTCAGAGAAAAGGTCTTACCACACTTCAGGTTTAATGGAGCCTCGTTACAGTGTCCTGAACACAGTGTAAATACAGTGTAAAATGCATTAAATTGTGTGTGTGTTTTTAAAAACACACATTTTCAGACATACACTACCATTCAAATGTTGAGGTAAATTTGCATACATACAGAGAGAAACTTTTATCTGCAACAATTGGTTCAAATAGATTGCTGTGTTCGTGAACTTTAAAAGCGTAATTGATTATTAGAAAACCGTTGTCACTTAGAAGCAAAAAATTTTTTTAATTATTTATTATTCTTTTCATATTGGCCAATATACAGGGCATCTGGACAGTATTCAGAATTTTACATAAAACATCCCATAATAACATGTGCATAAGAATTCACAACCTTTGTCCAATACTTTGTCAATGCAACTTTGGCAGCAATTACAGACTAAAGTCTTATGATGCAACAAGCTTGGCACCATTATCCTTGGCCAGTTTCACCCATTCCTTATTGCAGTGCCTCTCATGCTACATCAGGTTGGATTGACCCAAATCAGTTTGGTTTCAAAACTGCCCACTGAACAGAGACTGTCCTTCTGGCCGTTACATAGAAATTACCTGCTGTGAGATCAGCAAAATTGTCATCAGTGCTAATCTTTCTTTACCTTTCAGCAGCATTTGACACAGTCAGCCACAAGACTCCTGACATTCCTTGGCGCCTTGGCATGGCAGTGGATGGCTATCTATCTGGAGGACCACATTGAATCAGGCTACTCAGATACTTGTCCATCTCTCAAAGTACTAGGAAAGCTGTAATCTAGACTGCTTCTCTGTCTTTGTTCCTAGATGGTGGAATGACCTTCTGTCATGATCCGGTCCGGCCGGGGTTACTCCGGGTCCGGAGTTCGGACCGGAGTTTCATGTTAATCATGTGTAATATCCCTGATCTCCATGTCCATCAGTCGTGACAGAATGACTTGACCATATTTGGACGCAGCCGACGCCGGCCCACTGAGACCCAAAGAACCGTGAGACCCACAGTTCCATGTCTGGTGGTGTCCAAGGTTCCATGTATGGACGTCCCCCGATGCCGCCGTCTCGTCCAGATTCCATCGACGCACCTCCGGTAATCGCCAGTTCCCCGCCAAGATCCATGTCATGTTTTTATCAGTTCCCCAAGCATGACAGACTCTCTGCAGCGTACGAAAGCTACCATGGGGTCGAGAGGATCTGTCACGCTGTCCATGTTCTCCCTGGCGATTCCGGAGGCAGGCCGGACCTCGAAGGCCTACGAAAGCTACCGTGTGGTCGAAGAGATCGCCAATGCTGCACCAAATGCTGTAAATGTAATTGTAAATGTCATCTCCAAACCGGACTACTGTAACTCACTCCTGCCTGGTCTTCCTTTTAGCGCTACTCGAGCTCTTCAACTGATCCACAACACTGCAGCACGACTTGTTTTTAACCTTTCCAAATTCTCCCACACCACTCCACTGCTGCTTTCCCTCTACATCCACAGGCTTCATGTAGCTGCCCGCATCAAATTCAAAATAGTGATGCTTGCCTACAAGGCAAGGAAGGGTCAGCACCCTCCTACCTCAGATCTCCCATCACTCCTTGCTCTGCAACTTGATCTCTCTGATCCTCCTCCACTGCTTGAGTGGTACCACCATCTCTCAAGGTACTAGGTACTAGGAAAACATTCAAACATTGTCTTGGCTCCTAGGTGGTGGAATGAACTAGAAAGGCTGAAAATATTGAAAAATATTTGGAATTTAAATATTTGGACAAAAATGTAGGGATGTGCAGATCAATCCTAAATATCAATACTATTAATACCAGGTTAGTATCAGTATTGTATCAAAACTAGCACTATGGTATCGCTTTTTTGCTCTTTTATTTCTGTACAATGTTCCAACTGAAAGTAAACGTGCCAGTAGAAATACTGCTCCTCACACATCAACGTGACTAAGTGACATCACAGAAAGGGGTGGCTGCCTGTTTGGAGCACAAACCCTGCCCCCCAGCAGTTCAGCACCCAAGACAAACATCCACTGAAAAACACCCCGGCACAATTTTTTTCATTGTTGTCATTATGGGGTGTCGTGTGTAGAATTTTGAGGAAATTTAATCCATTTTGGATAAATGGCATAAATTATATAGAACTCACCTGTCAGCAGTGGTCTCCACCCGCAGTGTGTCCCCAACTCTCTGCTGCAGAAGACATATAATACAGAGTTATAGTAGGCTGGTATTGGCCATATGTCACATTGTCTGAAGGTTAAAGTTCATGTGAAACAAATTTACACATCAGACTTGAGTCTTCCATTGTATTCAATTTCTAAGGAAAGTGGTCACACATCCACAGATCATATAACCTGCATGTATGCATGTATATGATCAGATGATGTAAACGTCCAGCACCTGGAGAAAACAGAAATGTATTTACAACTCAGTCACCAACTCTTCTTATAAAACTAGAAGACAATTTTCTGCAGAAGCCTAGCTGGGTAAAATAAAAACTGAAGAGTAGAGGCTGGATCACATCCACCGCTGAGTGTCACTGAGTGTCACAGTTTCTCCTTAGTACTGTGTGTGTGTGTGTGTGTGTGTGTGTGTGTGTGTGTGTGTGTGTCTTAACTCAAAGTCCTACATTTCTGTCACCTCACACTGTGGACAACCGTCATTCATTGTCTACCCTCTCCCCACATTACTCTTGTCCACCCCATACCTCTCATTAACTGTGGCTACATTGAGAGATTTCGAATTGCTCTGGGTCAATGGGATCGATCAATTGACAGAGAGACTAACTCAATTAGAGTAGATGACGGTTGCCCCAGTCTTAATAAAATGCTTCTTGAGACTTTTCTCTGGCTCCTTAATGCAACATAAATCCTGTTTTGGAAAACTCATATTGTTTAAATGACAAATTTGTTTTAGTGAATAGCGATTAGATACACGTACAAACTGTACACAAAATTAATCTACATCTAAACGTTCCCCTTTAATTATTCAGTGGCCACACACTATTAATGCAGTATCTAAAAGGATGTTAGATGATCTTAAAGGGTTATGCTAACAATGTGTTAAATAGAGCACATTAAATTACAAAATGGTCAAAATGGTCCTGTGGTCTTCTGATGTTTGTGACAAAAATTGTCATTTTCATTTGTGAAACCCTGGTGCAGATCTGAGATACTTGGACGGCTGTCGTGGTTCGTTAGTGGGGTAGAGGACACCCTGATGTAATGAGTGATGGTCAGGGCTCAGCTGTAGTTTTCAGAGGCCAGGAAAGTAAGAGTAGAAACGCAACAGCGGTAACAGCAGGTTCACCCGCCCCGGGCCGCCTGTTGGACTCGCTCTCACCCCAACTGACTTCTGTGCTTGTGGGTCAGAAGGAAAAAAAAAATAGGACAGCAGGGCCAGGCAGAGCAGACCGTCTCCTGTCGGAACATCAAGCACCCGGCTGTGGCTAAGCTAAAACTCCGCACGCGTCAGTCATCATCCTTCGCTCACATAAGCCCAAAAGAGCACAGACCCAGACTGAGCGACCAGCTGGTGAGGGCCTGTGCATCTCATCTGGTGGGACTGAATGTACTGTGCCCACCTTGCGGGTCGAATATCATCTCCACGTTATTTCATGTCTCAGACCTGATGAGTGAAGATTGAGTTGATCATTTCTTGATTTCTGATCTGATTTTTTGATTCATTTAATTTAAGTCATGCTTCCAGAAAATACTAATAACATTTTTATATGTTTGTAAATAGATATTTTAGTCATTTAAGTTAAAATGGGGTTGATCATATTTTGGTATCAGTTCAAAGTATTCCATGTGTTCACAAAATCATCCACAGGGTTGATATGATTTCAACCAAATTCCTTCAAAGGGTCCTTGAGCAGAAAAACGTTTTTAAATAAATGATTCCCAAGTCCTTTCACACAATTGATCAAGCAAGTACCCACGACTGTGGCTTTATGTTTTATTCTCATTGCAGACTATGGCGACAAGAAATAGCTTTCAAAATATAACATCAAGGGAGTTCAGTAGAGGGTTCAGCTGCATAGAATCATGTAAACCAAAAATGCAAAAAGATTAGAGGGTGAAGACTAGATCTGGGACTCACATGGTAGACGGGCATGGTGTTGTTCTCGGGTAGGGGGAAGGGCATGCCCTCGGGCGGAGTGCTGGAGGCCATCATGGAGGGACTGATAGGGAAGCTGGGACTGCTGGGGTTCTTGCTCTTTTTGCGTGAGCGCCGGCTCGTGTCCCGCTTGCTCTCTCGGCTGGCATCGGGCTCCTCCTGGATCACCAAGATCTTGTCATCACTCAGGTAGCGCAGCAGGGAGGTGTCGGAGTCTGTGAGGGAACAATTATTTTAGTTTTATTTCCCACTCCAACCTCATGAACTTTACACATTCAGCATTGTGTTTCTTGGACACTAGTGGATATTCATAATTTGCCAAGAAAGAAATCGGGGGGGGACAGAGGAAAGGTGTAATGAGAGAGTACACTGCATCGTGCCCCCCACAAGCCCAATAGCAGCCCATTACTGTAATGTTATTCATAGACTTGCAGGGGTGACTCTGAAGCGGCTGACCAGCCGGAGGCTGAATACAGATTCCACGCTACAGCAGTGGAGCAGAGAGAGAGAGCAGGGAGGGAGGGAAGGGAGGAAGAAAGGTCCAGACACCACCTGCTGTCCGCAGCCATGAGTCAAGGTTACTGATATAGTCTATGACTGGGTTTTTTGGACTGAATGCATAAAGGTGGTCCTATTCATTATTCTTCTGGATGGATCTGAATGGATAACAACAGAAGTGATGCTCAACAGTGTTTTTGAGACTTAACCCTATACCAAACATTTAGCCAGTTATAGTCTGGACTCCTAGCTCCACCTTAACAGACATTATGGACATGGTCTAATTTCACATCAAGTATTCCTTCAGTATTTACAAAAATGTTTTTGAGTTTAATAGGTTTAAAGCGGAGGAGCCCATAGTGATTGCTGACAGCTCTCCTGCAGCTAATGTCTAAAATTCACTTTAAATGAACAGTCATTCATAATGAAATCATATCTGTGCTTCAACTTTCTATGTTTTCATAATAATAATTATTAATGCATTGTAATAACCCCATGTAAAACTCTATAGATGCAATGTTGAGCAACAATACAATAAGGAAGAAAAACGAAATTTACTGTAGTTCAGCTTCAGATTAGTGGACAAAAACAACTTATGAAATGTTCATTTATGATCAAGCTGATCTATGCTTGCCTTTCTGGTCCAATGAAGCAACTATTTAAGAATCTATTCATGCCTCCATCTATCCATTTGTCCATCTATCTGACTGTCAATGCCAATGGGAATCTGAAGTCCATCCCAGCAAGCACTGTACATTAGTAAGGACCACACCCTGACAAACTAAACAGCATCGATCACTGAGTGTTACTAAAGCATATTTCCACACTCTGCCCCATGTGCAAAACCAATTAGTCAATAAGCATCTGACTTCGGAACAGGAGACAATGCAGCTTGAAGACATGATAAGGTTACGGCTAGCTGATCCAATCAACTTGCCAAAATAATATTATTCTGTTCTCAGTCTGACAGCTTGACTATATCATTACATAGCCTGGAAAGTGAATTTTTTCTTCTTTTTACATCTGTTTTTACATCTGTATTTCACACTGCATAGGAACTTGTCTTTACATATAAAGTCTAAATATTACACAAATTACATATATAAAAAATACCAAGTATTTCATATTATATAATTGTAAATACTATAATGCAACAGCTGAAAAAGATACTGTAATGTTCAAGACATTGGAAAAGTTTTGCATAGCCTCCCATTTGCAATTTCTATCATTAAATATAACCCACATCCAGATTAAGGCCCTAATGAAGGTTTTCTTCACTAATGACTTTTTCAGGGGGGGGGGTTGACACTAGAATCTAAATTACAGATGGCATCTGGGAGCCCACTTACCCCGAGCAACATCGGAAGAGATAGAATGAAAAAAGTATTAGTGTCCCAGACCAAAATAGAGCACATAGAACAGGGACCAGGTGAAAGAGAACCAAAAAGATTTCTTATCTGAGAGAGAGAGAGCGAGAGAGAGAATTAGGTTTCAGAAGGAAAAGAGGCTAAAATGGTGAGAAATTGAGATAAAATGGAGGATTGGAAAAAAGAAAGGATGTCAGGAGAGAAGCCTGGAGGGTTTTGGGAAATTCTGTTCTTTTATTTTATTTTCTTCCCACTCTCTGTCTCTACTGCTGCTCCCTGCTTTCATCTTTCATCTCTCTTCAGTAAAAGAGACTTTTGATCAGGCTGAATAGAGGTACACAAACCAGCCAGACCGATCAAAACTTCTACACACAACCCAGGACTTCTGGGGTGGACTTCCCCTAACTCACAAATAGCAGAAATAAAGCCTCTCCAGCAGGACCTGACCTGTGAGTGATGATGGGGCTCTGGCTCTACCAGCCTCCATTTTTTCTGCCCACAAGGGGGAGGTTAGGGTAGCCAAGGCAATCATCTTGGACCCTGTTGCCTGTATTCTGTTGCCATGTGCTGACAGTTGGTGTGGTGCTAGACAACTTAGTAATGGCAGGTCTTAGGGTGTTCCTCATATGCAGAAGTTAGTAACTTCTGTACGCCCTCAAATCATGGACAACTAATTGATTTGTTAGAGTCATGGGCTTTCAAGCCCCAAGAAATGTGTTACTTTGACACCTCCTGCTGACCAAATGCTAATGATAGTGTGCTAAAGCCTGGCCTTTCCACAGAATAATGGGTCCTGTCACATTAAAGGAATAGTTTTGAAGAACATAACAATAGATTTGTTGACTTGGCCTCCAAATTCCCCAAATTTGAAGGGACAAGCCAGATCGGTGAAGGCCCAATGTTGCACCTAAAAGAAGTTAATGGATATGCAACTAAAGAACTACATATGTCACAATATTGAACACAATGTGAACACAATATGATGAACGCTTAATCACTGATGACAGGCAGGAAGTTACTGAAAAATAAGTGTGGATCCACCTGACGATGATGCATTCAGCCAGTAGCAAAAATTATTAAAACCATTTCTATTTTGCTCAGTTCCTACAGGACCCATTACATCCCATTAACGCATGCGGTTCAAGCTTAGCGTGTTTTAGATTTTCTTCCCATGATGTTACAGCATGTTATGAGACACAGCAGCTTTTTGTTGCCAGTTTTAAATGTTGACAGTTTCTCACACACACACACACACACACACACACACACACACACACACACACACACCAAAACATGACTGATGCATCAAACCACATGTACAGCCAAGAGAAATGCAAAGCTAAGAAAAAAACATGTAAATACTGACTCAAGGTCAGTATATAAGCTCATACAAGCTCATCTCATTTGCTGTGTGTATTTCTGCGTGCATGCATGTTTGCACATGTGCTTGTGAACAAGTGTAATTTTGAGTGGTTGTTCATCTCCTGCCCTTAGCATGAGCACTGCAGAGCTGAGACAGGATGCTCTGTGGTTGTTCCAATGTCCAGGCTGCCTCTAGAAGTGCAGGTGATTTTGTGGCTTCAATCTTAAAGCAATAGTTTGGTCATTTCCAACATTTTCAACTCTTTATGGTTTACCAGCTTTACGGTTTCCCAGCAACCTTTTATGTGGTTTTGCTGTTGAAAATGGACAAATCTTTGAACATCTAAAGGTAAGGTCAGTTCCAGGAACAGCCCATGGGCTGGCCAGGAGGGCAGAAGAGGTGGGGCCTGTGCAACAATGGTTGAACCCACCTCGGCTGCCCCTCTTGTACATATTGGGTTCCTTTGGCTCAGCCATCCAGTTGTACTCCGGTGGCATGGACACCGGCCTGAGGTCACCTGAAAAGAAGTCGAACGAGGACATCAACGTGAAGGGGGCCTCTGCCAACAGGTCAAAGGGGAAAGGGGTCTGCAGGATCTCAGGGAGACCTGGGTGACACAGATCTTTTTCTTTTCATGCAGACACTTTCCTTTCAGTCTGTGCCTGGCTACACGATGAGGGTAAGTGAGGACAGGAAGGATGCAGACATGGGAAAAAAGAGGAGCCACATCTGTGCTTATCAGAAGGTTAATCCTGATTGACCCCATTCTCATGAGATATCTGACTGGGTCTTTTCTGGGGGTGTGTGTGTGTATAAATGAGATCCTTCAAAAAGCTCTTCACACACACAGCAGCAGCAGGATGATGCGGATACATGCAAAGCACAGTGTCTCACAACACAAGGGTATCATTTGAGTGAGGAAGCTGGGGTCCAAAGAGGATGGTCTTACCATGGGTGGGGGTTTTCTCACGGCGGCGCACCCCTGTGGACCGGCCCCTGTCATACTCCGGCACCAGTGGTACCCCCTCCCCCTCCAGCACGTTGTAGTACTTGCCGCTGTCCTGGTCAAGGAAAAAGTTGTGCGAATCGGAGCACTTGGAGCCTGACGTGCTCATGCTGTACTTGCTGATGTCATCGCAGGACACTCCACCCATCTCCTCTCTGATTGGACAGAGGTTGGATACATTTCTGTTAATGTAGTGATTGTCTGAATACTGTCAGATGACTAGTCATAGACACTGTAATGAAGGTATGAATGTCGGTCTGAAGGTGTGGTACCTATGTTCTGCTTGCCTACTGAATTCTGTACAATATTGCACAAATAACACATTGATTTCTTTATGTATGTATAAAACATCAACATCATTTCTCCTTCTTTATTCAGAACACCATGGACACCATGAACATGTACTTGTCTGTTAACTGTGTGAGTGCAAACATTAAAGTTTATACGGTATGTGGTGTATCTCATACTGTTTTATCATAAGGATGTGATCTTATGATACATTAAACTGATTATTTCATGTATGATTTTACTGGGGGTTCTTTTAGATTTGAGACATATCACTAAAAAGCTCTAAATATGTCCACATTTTGAATGTAGTGGAAATAAATAAATCAATTATCCATAACCACATTGGGGTCGCTGCTTGTGAAACTCAAACCAGGACATTGGACGGAGAGGGCAGATACCTTTTACAACCACATTATGGACTCCTCCCATTATAAACTTAATTCACAAAAATATCAATAAAGCTCATCCTTTGGGTTCCAGGTGCAATTAAAAACCAACAAAAAGGGATGATCAATAGCCTTTCCTCTCCAAAATACGAATAAAATTAAACTGTCTCTCTCCTGTTTTTAACTTTCCAGGTCTGTCATTTCTGAAGACAAAGTTGACGTGACATTATTGAACACTTCATGCTATGTCTATTAAAAACAAGTCTCTAAATGTCAGTGAAATGACAGTGTGTGTGGACATTTAAAACATTTTAAGTGAGCACCTTTGTGAGAATCACGCATTTATGAATATGTCATAGAGACTTGCCTTGTCTCATACAGTCCTGACACCGGAGACAGGATAAAGACGTCCTGCATGTTGGATCCCTCCACTTTAGAAGATAGGCCCATGGTGGAAGTCGTGGTAGAGTTACTAGTGGGGCTGGTGGGAATAGGCTGAAAGAGAGAGGTGGGGTGGGAGAGGGATGAAAATCTATATCAGTATTCTTCTGTTTGCTTTCAACACGACAATTAACACAAGAAGCTAAAAAAAAATGTAAAAAAAAAAAGTCTTCAGCCTCCCGAGTGGGGAAAAATATTTACTGAAATGCACCTCACTCTCAGCTTCCGGTGACGGACGGACACAGAATTAGTCATCGCTCTGTGCGTCACCATGAATCAACGGCTGATGTCAATCACCGACACATGCACAGAGACCGGTCCGCTAATTGTGGGTTTTTAGGCAGTGCTTGGTGGGGGTCTTGGTTAATAAGAATTGGAAGAAGGAACATCTACATCATTAGGGTTGTGACAGCTCCTGTTTTTTCCTGGACAGTGGGAAATCGAGTCGGACCACTTGTGATTGATACACTGCGTTTCGCTCCGGCTCAGGCATCCACTTTGAACATTTGCATTTTAATGAGTAAAATCGTGAGCGAATGGAGAGCATTGAACCAACAGGCTGAGCTCGGAATTCCGCTGAAAGACGACAGCACTGACGACAGCGGGGGGCTCTCCTTCACGCTTTAGCAGCCACGTTCACACGCTTGGCAACCGAGTTACACTTGAGGAGGGGATGCTCAGATGGTAATCAAGGATGGCATAGCAACCAGAGAACACTTCAGTCGGGTGGTGACTATGAAAGAATGCAGCTTCGTGACTGTGTGTATATATATATATATATATATTGTATGTGTGCATCATGTTGAAGTGGCAGCAGATAGCTGATTCCTTTCAGGCTGAAAACACGTCAGTGGCCCAACTTAAATTCTCTGTTCCCTCATCTGTGACTCTGCCCTTCCTGCCAGTAATCGCTGCTGTCTGGAAATGGATGGGTGTCTTTGGGGCACTGTTACAAGGACAAATGAATAGATTTTTTTTTTTTTTGCAAAGGCTTACGAGCGATGGCCTTCACTTGTACCACTTCTTTTTTTATCCTCATCCTGAATGAAAATCCATACCCAGAGGTAAGGTTTTTCCTGGTGAATATACACTGACTAATAACTGTACCTCATATATCTGTTCCCATTCCATTTTATAAATTGACAAAATGACAACCAATCATATGGTGAAGGTCAAAGCTGGGATCACAATCAACATCATTATTTACAGAATGTATGGAAACAGCCAGGAATTATGTTTTATTGCCAAGGTTTGAATCCTGACTCAGACCTTCTGTGTGCTGATGGTTTCATTCAGGTTCTCCCATTTAACCCCTGGCAAGTACACTAGGTGGAATGTCTGTAGGTGTGAGTGTGTGTGTGTGTGGATGGCACTAAGTAGAACTAAATGAATGAGTGTGGAAAGTGAGTGAATGAGTGATTCAAGAATTGCTACAACTATGATTATTAATCACTCAGATACAGACATTGGCAAAGAGTTTATTCAGACCAGTGGGATAAACATGCTTCACATCCTGTCTGAAAAAACTCATCCTCATCTGTCACCATTCCATATCTGTTCCCATGACAATGAACTAACTCCTAATCAGGATGAGCTGAAATTGGCCCACATTCTATTCCTGTGTCATCTAAATTTACACCATCAAATTGACAGAATAGGAGGTAACATATCACATTACGGATTGTGCTGGGTTGTGGGAGGAGCATGAAACTACAATCTACACATCCAGACATATGCACCATTAGGATGTTAAGCCATCAATTGTGACATATCAAATTCAGGGCTCTGGCTGCTACTTCACTATACAGAACAATTCACAATGCCTACATCCACAAAAACAGCATTGTTCATCTGAAAGACTTAAAATTAAATTGATTTGGGATTGTTTTGGTTTGAGTAAATGATGGGGTGGCCAGGTCCCTTGGCGAGAGGAGGGAACAAGGCTTCAACTGAGAGACAGGAAGCAGCCGCTCTGAGCTCTGTGGAATTACGACTAGGGCAGAGTGAAAACACTCATTTTGTAATTATGGAGACTCGCTGGCTGTCTTTGTGAGTTGGCCGTCTCTGACAGTGTGCGGGGCATGCTGACAGTAAGATTACACACTGTAGTATCGAGGCACTGGGCGGAGACATGAGAAAGAGAGGGCGATTGGGCTGCGGGTAAAACAGTATTTAAAGCGCTCTCCAAGTCCTGAATCGACACACGAACCCCCAAACCTTGCTGGCTGCAGAGGATCCCTGCCATAGCTGGTAATCCATATTCATCACCTATTCATCACCAGATGAAATTTCCCACTTGTGGGACTAATAAGGGATTGTCTTAAAATGGAGATGCCTTGGCCAGCATTAGCTCCCCTCAGACAAATAATTAATATATTAATACATTATTTCACAGATTCCAGTGCATAGAGTGAATCAATTAAGAATCACTCCCTCACTTTCTGAGTGAGTGATTCTGGAACTGCTCCTGGAACACTGTGTGCAGGGTGGGGACTCACCCATTCACTCACACCTAGGGACAATTCAGAGTCACCAATTCATCTACTTGAAGTGCTTTTGGAAGGCAACACAGGGAGAGCATCATCAAAAATGCCCATCCCTGTACATATTCACTCCATGCTTTCCAGCAATTTTTGAGAAATGAACTTGTCCAAACCTCGCAGACCCTTTTCAATCATGCAAAATGAATGTCAGTGTACTAAACACACACAACTGATACGTCTTCAACAGCATTTTGAGGCTTTGTGGTTAAATAACGTCTCACTACAGGCTATAAAATATTGGAAACCAGTCAGTTATATTGTTTGCTTGTGATAGAATATTTCATTCTCTACAGTTGCTGTTATTTATCATGCAATGCAATTGGCTGAGAAAGCATGCATTCTTTTGCTGATATTAATACATGTCTCAGTGCCTTCAGTGCAAATTACAAGACAATAGTCAGGCTTTCAGTGTGATCCTTTGATTAAGGATTAGAGAATAATGGATATTTATAGGACATCAATTGTGCCATGTGCAGAAATAGATTTTTCACTGTATTACAGCTCAATGCTCAAAAAACTGTACTATGTTATATAAAGACAGGGAAGTGCTCCAGTGCCTTCCAGTTTTGGGAAGAAGCATTTCCTGTGAAATGCCTGAGTAGGGCTGTGTGTTAAATAATGGAAGGGAAATAGTTGTACCTCCAAACAGCAGCACTGGGAATGAGTAATTATTCATTATAAAGGCAGCGCATTAGACAATAAAACAAACGGCTGGAATTTGGGCAGCTTGTCGGCTCGAGGTGCTCGTCCAAAGTAATTGAATTCAACCGAATGTGAAATTAAGCGTGCGCGTTTTGGGACGTAACCCCGGAGAAGTCGTCAACATTTCCACTAAAGAGGATTTACAAAAGGAATCAAAAGGCCAGGATAGTGTGACCCATTTGAACAAAAACTTTTAAGAAAAAAATCTAACTTCACTAAGCTTCTCTCAGTCCAGTAAAATGAATTTCCTCTTTCAATCTCTTATATTTTTTATTGAACAGATTTTGTTTTTGATATAAACCAAGCAGCTCTGGAACTCTAATTCTGCATATCTCACACAGCGTGAAAGGGATGAACAGATATACCTTTGTAGGGTTTTTATTTTTCAGCCTATTTTTTCTGAACCTTTATGTATTTGTTCTGATGTACCCCAAATTGAAACTGTGCCACGTCATTGACTAAAACCTCCCAAAGCCCTACAATCTACCCTCCAAATTTAGGATTAGGGCATGTTCAGTGACCTACTTCCTGTAGGTTCTCACTGGAGCATCACTCTGGCTGATGACGACCATCCTTTCCTGACTAGAGCTGGAGCTTCAGTGGCAAAGGCAGTGGAAAAATAGGACTTGTCCCAAATATCGCAGTGTGTGGGTCATTGGCTTCATAAAGCACACACATTTACTCTGTACAGATGAGGAACATCTATAATGACTCACTTAGGACAAAAAAAAAAGAAACATGAAGTGAGTTTCTGTGTTAGTAGTGAAAATGATTGTCATTGTTATACACAGGACAGCACACAGTGCACACAATACAATGTGTCCTCCATTTTTAACCCATTTTAATCTTTTTAGTGAGCAGTGGGCAGCTATGACAGGCGCCTGGGGAGCAGAGTGTTGGGACGGTGCTTTGCTCAGTGGCACCTCAGTGGCACCTTGGCGGACCGGGACGGCAAATTTCTGATTACAGGGCCGTTTCCTTAACCGCTAGGCCACCACTGCCCCCGCTAGGCCACCACTTCTGCAGACAACCCATAACAGCCCAGACCCATGTCTTCTTAAGCAAAACTATGAGGGATCTAGCTAAACAGAAACACTCATAAACCAATATATGTCACAATATATTCAATACAGGTTAAATGTAAACTAGGAGAGACTGTTAAGTTACTACAATTGTTCTTTTTATCTTACCATTAATAACAATAAACAAGGGTTTTAAAATGTGTAGTCATTTTTTGATGTGTAAGGAACATCTATTCACACACTGTCACATGAAAGCACCCAGAGGTTCAGTTTATGTTACTTAGGGACTTAATTAGTTACGCTAAAGATATAGTGTTTGTGACAACTGTCATCATAGGCTCTTACGGGCAAGGCTCCCATAAATATTTGAACCTTTCCACCCTTTAGTGACACATTTGTGTTTTATGGACATGCGTACATGCTATCACACAACTGCTGTGCTGACAAAATTACTTTATAAGGCAGCACTGGCCAAGGTTGCTATAACAGGAAGGTTAAAAAAAATCTGAACTGTGCCCCAGAGCAGTTATGTCAAGAAGAAGGGATGTGTCAGAACAAACACCATGTCAAGACTGGTACTAAAATACGCTGACAAAGAAATGTATTAGGGACACTATATTTGGTCCTGTAATATGCTGCCCGGTTTGTCGGTAGTTTTGCAGTTTATCTATGCTGAATTTTATGATTCTCCACTGAACCCAGAATGCGGTCCAGGCGAGTGATCAGACTAGACTAGGCTTTAATCCTGGTCCAGAAACGTGGCCCATTAGGATGATGATTATATTCATGCAGTGTCGTGACGGCACTTTACACCGTCATTCTTCATTGCGAGGGCACAGTATGAGCCGCATGTTGTCATAAGGGCATAAAGGAGATTAAACACAGGCTGGCCACTGATGCTGGTGTGTTCAGATTCCAGCCGCTAATGCTCAGTGACTGAGTAAAACCCAGAGGGGTTGTTGCATGATCTTTTAACAACACGGGGTCTGTCTGCAGCCGTAAACGGACAGTCCTTGCCTCTTTTTCCCACACGCTGACTCCCTTTGTGCAAAGGGGACACCGATTGAAGGGTAAATGCCGTGAACAAAGGGCAAACAATAATCCATAGACACAGGGGTGCCACTCAGGGATCTTTAAAAATGGAATGAGAACGTAAGAGCCAGAGACAGGCATGACAGGAGAGAAAGATACGCAGAGAGAGAAAGTGTGTGTGTGCTTGGTGACATGAAGGCAGACATTTCACATGGAAATGAATTAGCCTAATGCACTGCTAAAAATAGCCTCTGCATGAAGCAGGACTCCCCGAGAAACCTACGTCAACCCTACCCCCTCCCCAACCAGCTCCCACCGCCTAGCCATCTACACATCCATTCCAGACCTCCAGTTCTCCAACACACCAAGCACAGGATCCTGTAACTACCGCATCCGAATCCTGCTGACTGAGATTACAACATGAGTGCCTTTCATCAGCCACTCTTTCTCTCGCTCCCAGAATGATGCAATTCTTAATGGAGGTCGCCACTTCATTGTGAAGGTGGAGATGGCCTCATTTTAGTACAGTTTGTGTCAGTTTGTAAGTTGTGGTCTGTGATAGACCTGATTTACCTGGGCACAGTTCAGAATCTTTATACAAAGGGAGCCGAGGATGTGGGGCAGCTATTCTCGAACTGGGGTAAAAGTACCCGGGGGGGTAGGTGTGAGCACATGGTAATCTAAAGTACACGTATAGCCACATTTCAAGGGACTTTCTGAACAAACCATAATTGTTCAAAAACCTGAAACAAAGAAAATAAGAGATTTAGGGCCAGTTTCTGTGACCTGGAGTGTGTATAAACTCAGGATGGAATTGGGGTGATCCTGTCAGCAAAATATGGTCCTAATTGAGACTCCTTGTGTCACCAGGCATTGAAATTTGTAGATGCACCTAGTCTATGGCAGTAATGGAGACTAACATGGGGCCATTTGAAGAGTTCAACGAAAGAAACATGTTTTGTATTTTTAGCAGGAGAAAGTGAAGTATGTTTGATGAATCCGTTTTTTTTAACACCTTCATGAAGAGCTGCTTTGTTCACTATTATCATCGGCAAAAGCCGCTTCATGAGACGCTCATTAACAGGAGTGAATGTTAAGGAAGTGCTCAGCAAAAATCCTCAGGACTGTTGGAAACCATCCCTGTTGCCTAATTTAAGGTGGTGGAGAGAAGCCAAGTGTGTGAAATGCTGCCATCACAGCAAAAGCTCCCTGATTTGAGGAGCCTCAAACTTTTTTGCGTTGTTGGCCATTTTTTGTTGTTGCTGTTGTTTAATTCATAACCTCAAATATCATATATCATAGTCCAGTTTTGTTCTACAATATAAAAATGCAAGACCCATAAATGAGTAGATGCATCCAAACTTTATCTGGTAGTGTAGTTGCCAAAAAAATTAGTTAAATTTGTCAAAATTTCAATGTGTTCCAAGAAAGACTGGTAGTACTTCATACTACCATGAACTACCCTGCACAGCTCAGTCACTGGGCAGTGTAGGAAGGAGGACCATGAGTGACTCGCGCTGCAGTGTTCAAGGTTGCTGTAACAGTAAAGGCTTGTGTTGGTGGCTTACCTGCAGGGCCAGGGGCTTCCAGCGCACATTCTTGAGTGGGGCAGGAGCAGAAGTCAGGTTGTTCTGGGGTCTCTTCTTCAGTGTAAGGATGACGCCACTAGGGTCCTCCCGCAAAGCGTTCACCAGATTCTTCAACTGCCAACCAACCTGACAAGGCACAATGAGAGAGATATAGTCCGACCATATACCATGGCACAACAAGTTCATTTAGTCAGATAATTACTTTCAAAGGACCATATCTGGACAGACCACCAGGTATTAAGGAATTGATATTTATCATATGAAATGGCACAATACAGTCTAGAATAAGATTTTAATCAATCCCAACATTTAACCAATGCAAAATATTAAAATTATCAGACAGGAATAAAAAGGTGAACTATGTAGCACGGTCAAGGCTAAGAAAACCACAATACCATGTTGCAGGCCAACTAGTCAAATTGGGAAGTCTGAATCGGCTACTATTAGTACATCTTTTTTCTCTAAAAAGTACATCCAAACTATGAAGCCATCATCAATCTCATCATGTCCGAGATGAAACGGCAATTTGTCTCCTGCCGCTGACCAGCAGTCCACAGAAGCTCAGAGACCCTCATAGAGGAGCAGGGGTCAAGCAGCAAGAAATGACTGCTGTACACACGCCTGCTGAAGTCAGCATGCGACTGGGCTTTTGGATCTGTGGGGGCGGGCACTGATGCCATATTCTGATTTGGCTAGGGAGACACAAGAGCCATGGACAACATCAGCTGGTGACCTTCTTCCAGACCTTGTCAGCGAGCTGCTTCTGTTTCTGTCATGTATACACACACATTCACACGTACTCAGAATAAAGGACGTACAAACACAAGCTCGCATGATCAAGTTTGAATCTCTGAGTTCAACCAGAGTTCAGATGGTTCAGATTTTCACAAGGGCAGTGATGATATACCCTTGGAAATGTAGTCGTACCTGGACATAAAAATAGTACACAGTGATCTGAACAAGGGTCCGAAAGTAAAATCAAGGAAAACTTAAGAGGGTAGTAGAAAAAGCTCTCCCCTTAAAAACCTGCTAGTTCCAGGAAAATGCTACCAGGGGCTGAATCAGTGAGTAAGTGGAGCATACTGATGGCCTCTCCATCCCTTAGGGATTGAGATAGAGATAAGCCACCACAGTGACGATAGACTGATGGGTGGTAGGAGTTAAGAGCAATGATACAAATTGTCAAAGCAAATCTTTGGAGCTATGAAATGTTCATCATCTCTATTCCAGCCTAGTGGCCAAAGGTAAGAAGACACTTTCCGAACAGCATGTTCTTTGTCCCTATATACAGCTGTTACCGTGGCAAAATATGCCCCTGTCAATAAAATCATTAATTAGTATGGCTGTAACTGCAAATTGACCATATGGCTGCGGAATCCTTATGTGCAAACTTGGCATCAACTCTAAAGCGCCTGCCTGCATTTCAAGTCGGAGGAGGGTGTTGTATGTTTTTCCACCTCTACTCTACAGAGACCGGCCACGCAGGTGGAGTGAGTCTCACGACCATGGCATCTGTGGGCGGCTAGTGAAATGCAAGTTCTTGTTGATGTTGGAGTGTTGGAAACAAGCTATATCGACAAGTGTAAGGATTTGTCAGGTGTTCCCAGGTCACAGTGGGTGGATCGTTCCTACAAATGTTGTCAGAAACGTGTTGTCAGTACGTGAACTGCCAACTGAGAAGCCTTGGGTCATGCATTCAAGTGGATGTTCATTTGAATGTAAACACCTTACTGCTAATGCTATTTCATGAAGGATCATGCAGAAAACAGAATCAAGTTCTGATAAATCATTTCAAGGACAGCGAGATGGACCACTGAGCTGAGAAATATTGTGTGTGTCGAATGAATACCAATGGTCACTGCCCAGTTCACAGGCAATGACTTAGTATAGTTTAATAAATTAGGCTTTCTGTTGTGACAAGATGTTCATAAGTGTGACTGGCATAAAAAGCTGTGGCATTAAATGGAATTTAATGTTAACCTGTCATGTCAATTTTGCATTACATTAATCAGCATAATGTTCTGTGGAGCAGAAGTTCTCTATTTCAACTGCAGCAGCCCAAACACTCACCACCGTCTGGTGATTAACCTGGATCACTTCGTCTCCAGCGTGGATCTTTCTGCACAGGTCAGCAGGAGACTGGATGGAGAAAGAGTGGCAAGGAGAGAGGTGAAAACATGAAGGAATCGATTTAACGCTTATCCAAACATAACAGGGACACCCCCAACGTCTTCGTTGTTGCCGCGATTAAGAGGAGAGCAGCGATCAGAAGGGGAATTAAATGGATTTCCATGGTTTCTGTGACTAATGGAGTCAGGCCATGGCAGGGGAGTTTATGTGACATTTCTTCAACTAGCCGGCTGTTATGACACCCCTTCGTCCCTGCCTCACCCCACCAAACCAGTCCAGCAAGTTAGTCTCCCTGGTAACGGGAGGGTTGCATAGCAACCGGAGGCCGGTGAGCATCAATGAGGGGTCAGTGCCTTAGGGGTGTAGGGGTAATCAACATGAACTGCGCTTGATCGCTTAACCTTCCAAAAATCAGAGACTCATTGAAACCGACCCAGCAGCCAAACGTGTTTACAGGTAGCAGGATTGGCGTAAACATGCTGCATGCGTGATCTTTACACATTCACACGCTGGGTTCACAAACACGTGTGAACTTGAGAGCGTTTCAAGTCATCGCCCCTCACAATCGTATCTTGGTGCTCCTCTTAAACCTGTGTAACATAGCAACTGGGCTTGCCAACCAAAAAACATTATAATTTTGACTTTATTTCTCTGTATTTTCCTATTAAAGGAAAACTGGAGGGATCACGTATGGAACAATCCCCCCCGATTGCCCACGTAAGCAGGCTGTGAAGATTAAATTGTTTGTGTGAGGAGACGGCCCTGTAGGTGCCAACAATAGTGTCAACAGTCCCATTCCAGTCAGGCAACGTGGCACCGAGCTCAGGCCCATTATGGTGCCCACACAGAAACTGCAGAGCTCTCTGGCATCACATTGCCCATCACAAAGCTGGACATTTGCCCTGGCACTGCCCGCAATGTGCCAGCCAGCCACCAATGTGCTTCTCCGGGTCCTGGCAGCTCTCTCAGGTGACGTGTGGAGGCTGTTTATGGGGGATGGACCTCGCCTGTGGGCAGGGAGGCAGGAGTTCCAGTGGCAACATGCTTGGTTGCACATTCAACTGTTTGTTGGTCCATGTGCTTAAAATAATGTCATGTACAGGTTGACATAAAATGTCCACTGTTCTGTGTTGAAAGGGCATTCAAGACAGAATTCCAATGGTAGACATGGGCAGTGCATTGGTTCTTGTTGTTAAAACCCCGTCAAATACGACTTTGTATAAAATATAACAGTGCAGGAGAACTCTGACAAATGTAGGAAGCATCTGAAACTATGACTTAACAAATATATTACAAGGTGAATATGCTACATGTCTCAGGTTTTGCATTTGAATTCTTTAAAACAAATATATGTGACTTGTTTTCAGTATTTTTGTCAACATATCAAGTGTATCTTTAATCCACTGACATTCACTTTGCATGCTTGTAAAGGTGCTGGGAGGACCTGAAATCAATCGGTGCTTTTGTTCTGTCGTACATAAACTCTCACACCAATTCATCCCCACCTATAAAGTAAGTTACATTACACTTCAACAAACAGTCACTTACGTTTGTCTTAAGTCTTTCTAATATTTTGTTCATAGGAAGACTACACTACATAGTTTTAGCAAAATTTGAGTATCCAACTGTTTTGGTGTAAGGACTCAGCTAGACGGCTGGATTCAGGGATTCAAATTTCAAACCTAAACTATGGACAGGTACTCCATAATCAGATCTTTCACCATGGCCCAGAGGACCATGGGAAAAGGGAGAATGCAGGCTTGAATGTGGGCTGTATCAGAACAGCATCAAGCTAAGCACAAGAAAAGCTGCTCCTGTATTATAGCATTAATAGCTTCACCGGTGACATGCCCTCGATTTCATGAAGAGTGAAAAAGAGGGCACACACACACATCCAGATATACACACACACACACACACACAGTTGTTTCTCCAGCTTGAGATGGTTCATACACAGGGACATGGGGCAACTCTGAATGTTTCATGAGCAAAACACACACACACACACACAAAAACACACACAATGAACAATACACACACCCACACATATACACTCATGTTTTATGAACTAGTTTGGGAGTAAGTGCTTTCCGCGCCCCGTTGTAGCGGCGAGAGCGTGGAGGAAGCGCACTGAAACAGGCACTTACATTCTCTGTGGTCCCCGTGATCACGTGCAGCCCATCGTACGTAGACTTGATGTACATCCCCTAATCACAACAGACAAACACGTGCGGAAAAAGTCAAGCGTGAGAAAAGTATGCCTCTCGCGCATCCGCTCAAAAATGAAGTAGCACCACATTCCGGGAGTTGATCTAGACGGATGACAAGTTAAAGGAAACTCCGAAATAAACTTGAGCTGAAAAGCTTGCCTCATGGTTTGTCCCCTTAGAGTGAATGGGCCACTTTTATGCTATATAGATAATCCAGGTTGATGGTGCCACCATTCACAGGACCTTCAGTCACCAAAACTTAACTCAATTCTACTCCTGTGGGAAATTCTGGAACAATTAGGATTGCAACAATAGGGAGTCTATTCCACCCAGTAGAGGGTTAAATATTTTCTCGCCTTTAATTTGTCACCCATTTTTAAGTGTAGCATATATGGTTAACACAATAGCAACATAAATGTTCGAGGCGACATACTTTCCTTTCCATCACAGCTCAGTTAGCAGTTTTTGCAAAGATAAAACTGTAGACTGTGTGAAAGCTGCAGGCATGAGAGACACAAAACCACCCACCAGCCCTTCGCTCGGCATGATGTTGGTCAAGTGAACCACCTCTAAATGGGCGGACTGCGACACCAGCGAGTCTGAGGACAAGGAGATGATGTGGTCACATATTCCAGACAGAGTTTTACACTGGAGGGAGAGAAGAGAGGGAGGGAGAGAGAGGAGGGGAAGTGAGGCGTCGTTGACGTCACCATGGTCACGCCAAAGCCGCCGCAGAGCTCATTTATGAAATGGCAGCGCCTCGCCGGTGAGCACCTGCGCCCCTGGGTCTGAGAGATGAAGCAGAGACGTTTCATCGCTCTCCACCACTGCCCCGACATGCATGCTCCTGACAGAAATAAAAGCTCCTTGGCTCGGCCTGTTTCATAAACTGGATGCTATTTTCAAACTGGCACCAAACGCTAAGCATGGGGCCTTTTTTTTGCAAGTGTAAGGTCAAAAGCATCCGCAGGATTTACATAAATAAATCGAAAAAACAAATCTTCCTCATCCAGCACGATCAATTAGCATGTGTGAGAGATGTCAACCATCATGCCCCTCCCATTTTAAATTCTGTAAAAGTTCTCATCTTCAAGACAGAGAAAACTGCCAAGCAGATCATTCTTGTTTTATTTATTTAGCTAAAACAGTAGGGTGCCTTTGACTTTACACTAGTAAACTATAAGTCATGGCTCATTAGCTGGAATAGCTGGAATTAGTAAGTAGAAAAAAATCCCACAAGACCAAATTTCAACAAGGAGTTGTGATGCCCCACTGTTAAAATACAATCCTTCATTCTTAAAACTCTAACAATTAGGTTGCAGTGGACTCTTGCCATGCCCTAATTTAATCATTAAGATCTCAATTTTTTTTTATTAGATTTTTTTAGTACTCTGAGCCAGTAACAGAACCTGATGATGACTTTATGGCGACCGCTGACCCTGATTAAATTTTGTACAGCAGGTTCTGACATCAGCCTCAGCCACAGATGGGTTTTAATTGGTACAAGCAGCGAATTCCCTTTGCATCTTTCTGCGTCATCGGCCAGCAAAAGGCAGCCTGAAATTATCTGGATATCTGACCTGATTGTTAATGAGCAATTAAAGGATTAGAGCTATTTTTAAACTGCGGGCGAGCGGACGCGCTTCAAAGACAAACTGCACCTGCCCTGATGCCAAGTGAGTTTTGTTGGTGGAATAAAACGTGCAAAAATCGTCCTCAGTGTCTCTCTCATTCACTCACACACACACACACACCTATAAACCTAATGGTGGAATAGAGTTTGTCAAATAGCCATTATGTTATTTATTTTTATATTACCCTGACTTATATAATATGCTTGCTATATGATATTTCATGTTATGGAAAAAAGCATTTCTGCTGGTTTCAACAAGAAAAGCTTTTTAAGACGTCACAAACTAACTTTAGGACTAATGCTGTGTTCCAAATGCTGGCTTGAGATCACATTGGAGTTGTGGTGTTTTCTGCAGATTTTTTTCCCACAGATATTTTATTCTTTATCTATTTTTGCAAGCAACATTTTTTTTAACACAAAGCATTGACAGCTTTAGAACCTTCTTGCCATATTCTAAATGGTTTTCACTGGCTGCTAAATGCTTCATTGTCAAGCCTTGAGTATTGAGAATGTAAAACCGAATAAAAGCGCCTTTCAACATGACATGAAACACCAAGTTACTTTCAAAACTATCCACCTTGATGTTCTTCAATAAATTCTGAGCGGGTTGTTAAGTGTATATGAGCCATCAGTTCCACCTTGGCCATGTTTGAGGTTTTATTACTTCATGCTAAATCTGCAGCATTAAAAAATAGAACTACATCACGAAACCAATAAACACTGTGGTATTATGCATTTTGTGAGGCAAGACATTTGCTTCTTGAATCAAAAAAGAATCATGACTGCAATAGCCTAAGGCCCCATTCACACAAGAACAATTTTCTTTAAAATGTCCAAAACATGTCCAAAAACATATCCAAAATGTTGTTGTCTACACAGAGACACAGAGAAAGGTCCGGACACTGTTTAAACCCCCCCCCCCTCCACACCTGTAAGTGGCGCTCTATCACCCAAAATTCTCTCCTTGTTTGGTGTCTAGTTCTCTTCCGCAGTGAGTTAAACACGTTGTTGTTCACCTGTCTTTTAATTAGAAATGTGCACTGTAGAGGATTACTTGTTGCTTTATATGGTTCTGGGATCCGTAAAATGCCATTTCCATGTGTACGCATCCCATGTGTACATGAGACTAAAAATTGGTCTCCGATCCCAATCGACTCTATTCTCCTTTGTTGTCCCTGGCTCCATTCAACTAGCCAAGACTACCACCACCTTTAAGAAACAGATGAAAACCCACTTGTTTAAAATGTATTTCAGACGAGTCTAACACTAACACACTGCACAAAATAAAAAAAAACAAATTCCGTATAGCACTTAACAATTCCCGAGCATGTTCTATTCCTGACAAGTTAGGCCTTATCAGGGCTCTTTGTTTTGTAACTCAAAATCTATAGAAACTGAATGAGAATTGCTGGACAAGAATTTTGGACAAAAGCGTCTGCCAAGTAAAGTAAAGTACATTTTTCCATTTTAGAGAAAAATCTCAGGGTCTCAGATAAAACATACTGAGCCTTAATTCCAAAAGATTCAAATAAGCATTTTACCCAAACTGTAGACATGGGATTAACCCAAGATTTTAAAGCATGAGCACTAGATCAATTATTTCAACCACACAGACACAACACAGCAGCTATTTTTCCCAATAGCTGCCGTAACATTAACCCACTCCCATCTCATTCATTACAAATGCATGGAAATGTAAGGAATCACACTGTGAATCCCACACTGTCTAAATAAAATGTAATAACAGTGGGTTCTGAGAGGAAGTGACAGCCTCCACGGCTGGTACACAGGGATTTAGCAGGGGCAAGTTCAGACCCCATTAACTACCAGTACGACCTTAAACCCTGAGCTGGACCAGGGGACTGATGTATTTATGAATAAGAGCCTCTTTCAAAGGAGTATATGTAAACGAATAAAAAAAACATAACATTTTTTAAATGTCATATTGAAATATGTGTGTGTGTAAGTGTTTGCTGGTTGGAGGGCTGTGTGCAGACAATTTGTGATGAATTGGTGATGATTTGGTTCTGCACACGGCTGTCTGAGCCGCCTGAGCTGCCTGAGCCGGGAGAGAGAGTGCAGATGGAGAGGACGGGATAAGAGCATGCAAACAACAAGCAGACATACTCTCTCTCTCTGTTTCTCTGTCTCTCTCTAACACACACACACACACACACACTACAGTACAATGGCAGCTTTAAATAGACTGTTTTTTCTTCTATGTCTGACAAGCTGTCTGTCTCATTTCTCATCTCACTTTTGTCTCTCATTTCCTCGAACCCTCTCCGCTTTTCTGTTCCTCAGTCTCTTAAACCTCTCTCTCCCTCCCTCTCTCTCTAATACATTCATGGCTAGGAAGGACATTATTACGTAATGCATTCCCTTCTCATGCATGAACAATCCTCCCTAACACACACAAACAGAATTGCTCACATACATGGACAGGAACACACACGAACACATGCCGACCTGCACAACTAGGGCAGCCTTACGTAACATTCCATAGTGCAATCCATGCATGCATATAATCACAACACACACACACACACACACACACACAAGATCAAGTCCAGACCACTGCAAACACACACAGACACACACCCCACCACTCTCCATCTGACTGCTGTAGGCAACTCTCCCTGAGGGAAGAGGGCAGAACAGTAGAGTTCTGCATTATTGAACAGTAACTGTCAACTAGCGAAGTAAATAAATAAGTAAATTACTGTGGTGCCCTTTAGAGGGAGGGGCAGACGGGCTCCTAAATGAGTCGTTCTTATGTCGAGTGTCCTGCAGAAGACACATCCTGTGCTGTGTGATGAATGAGAGTTGTCACTAAACAATGCAGTCGCCAAAATTCCCAGATGATGCAATTAAAAGAAAACCAAAACACAATAAAAAATGAGGGCCATACTTTTCCAGGCAGTAAATAAACCTAAGCACATGTTTGCTTCTGGATTAGCAGAAGTGCTGGTGTATTTGCTTGTTAGTTGTCCCATTTCATGGAGGTGAGGATGCTGTACTGAAGACTTTGGATGTTGGATTTCCTACCTGCTGAATATGGAGACATATCTAAACACACAAAAAATTGTGTTCATGTAGTGAAAGATCCTCTAGTACAGCCTGGGGGTCCCAACTGGGGTTTGCTGGATCATCTTGAAAGTATGTACATTTACAAAAAAATAGCATTTTGGCACCATTGATGTTTACCAGCAGCAGTTGTAGCAATTGAGAAAAATAAGAATCAATGTAAATTTCTCAGTTGTTCTCTTTTCAGCACCGTGGACAGCACTGTATCCATCCACATCTAAACGGGGGACAGAAAGATGTCTACACTGGGAGGTCGCGAACACCAATCAGTTTTTATCTTGGGGGTCGTCACTCAACCACTGGCAACCACTGGCAACCACTGCTCTAGAGTCTGATTCGGCTGATTCATTTGGGTTCAAACCCTTAGTGACCCAATCAGAAGTCAGAAAGCTGCACGTTGTGACTTTACAGAAGCTGTTCAACTTTGAAAGTTGTCTAGTCTATTTACCAAATTTCCATAAGATGAGGCAAATATGTCCCCTGTTATTTGCTTTGTCCTCTTATTACTTTTTACCATGTCCATTGATCATGAATGCTATAGGCCTGTGCAGAGCCTGGTGATGGCATGAAGCATCAGTTTAGTGCAAAAAGTCAGTATTACATAAAACAGTTACATTCTTAGGATTTTTTATTTGTGTGAAATATAAATAAAAATTTCTAGTATATAATTGTAATTTCTTTAAAACCCAGTTTTAAAATGCAGATTCCCAGATCCTTTATGTTAGACCTTCCACTGTCAGGCCAAGTCATATATTTTAACCATGCGGAAAGGTTACGCGCGTGTGTGTGTGTGTGTGTGTGTGTGTGTGTGTGTGTGTGTGTGTGTGTGTGCATTTGTAAATGGGTCAGCCCTCAGCTGGCCCTCAACTCACTGACAGACGCTACAGCCCAACCAGCAGAGAATTGCAAAATGCTACCGATTTTATCTAGAGTGGAGAAACCTTCTTGCAGTCTTGACAAAAGCCAATAGTGCCGGATTAAAACAGTGGCATCGAACCAGGATATAAGACGGGGGTTAAAAAAAAACATGGGACCCAATGGGAAGTCAGGCTGAAATGAACTCACCACATGAAGGATCTTGTTTTCCGTCTCGTACATGGTGCAATCCTGCAAGGGTACACAGACAACACAGGAAATCAGACAAGAGGCTCTAATGAGGAACAAGGGAGCCGCTGCCACACTCGAATCATTAACATTTACAGAAAGGTCTCTGGTTGGGAGGAACCAACCAAAACACAAAAAGGCCACAGGGAGAACTAGCCGGGGGCTGGGAATGGGGCAGCCACCCATTTCGGCACAAAATCGTGCATATGGCTCAGAAATATTGGTACCACTTTAGCTGTGGACACTGACGGGGCGTGAACAGTGTGTTTTGGCCCCTTTAATCTCTGACTGAACACAAAGGTCGTTTGTACAGCATCTGTAAACCCGGATATTGGGTGCGAAATAGGTGCAGCTTTGCATCTGAAAGGAATTCAGTATCATATTTTGTTACGACTGAATGGTGGGCGGACGAAGCCTCAAGCACCCCCTCTGTTTGAAGTCAGGTCAGTTTACGAGGGCCAGAACCATGCTGTTGGCTGGGATTTGGGCCACTCCTGGTTATCTCTCTACCACCAGCTTCCCCAGCGCTGGACTGCAGTGCATGCAGCTCCCACCAGACAGAGGCTCTGCGGCCATCCATACAGGATAGAGAAAATAAGGTAGACAGACAGAAAGATGCACATTTCTATGTTAAGGGCAACCAGGCCTGGTCCTTGCGAGATATGATGGGATTAGCTTTGCCTCTCCGATGTAGATTATCTCTTCAAAAAGGACCACAATGTGAAGATTAGTGGAGAAAATGTCTCTGAATACCAGACAGGGGGCATCCACAGGCAACTGAATGTACTCAGTCTATCTACAAAAAAGATTAGTCATTAGTCTAATAACATAAAATTATTGTTTTTATTGGCTGAGCCACATCCACAAAAATTGCTAAAAATCAATAAGAGCACACCTGTGACCTCATGTGACAGTAAATAAATGAAACTTTTTTCATCATTATTATAAAGTGTAAACGAGTATTTATCAGGCTCAATAATAATGATAATTAACTACAGAAAAAGTTTTATTATAAGTGGTCTTTCAACAAAGGCAGTGGTGGCCTAGTGGAATCAGACTCGAAAAATAAAAGGTTGCGGGTTTAAATTGCTATAAAAAATTATCACTTTCAATAAGAACCTCAGACATCAGCACTGTTTATGTGCTATATCTGTATTGGGAGTGGGTTTCTGGACACGCCAATGGTCGAAAAAGAGGTCATAACAAGCCAGTCACCTGTTGTACTATTGTGGTGAGCTCCAGGCACAGTTGAACAATACTGTTTTTCAGTACGGAGTACTCTGTCACACTGACGAACGGAGACCTGAAAGATAAGAAATTACAGCTGATTGCTTCACGGCATGGGCCCATTTTGCATCACACCTCTCCCATTAGCAGGAAGAACTGAGCATCAGCTCTCAGTGGCAGGTAAAGAGTCTGTTGATTGCGTCCAGTGTTTTTTTTTTCTCAGAAATGCAAATGCAGGTACAATTTAAATCCATCACACATTGAATAGACAAACTACAGCTTGGAAGTTTCAGCTCACCGTCAATCAATTGCATAAACGATGTTATGTTTTTCAAGAATTGTAAATTTGTGTAAATTACACCAAAACAGTATTTAATGCTTGGAGAGTTTAGGGCTTAAATGAAAAATACAGCTTACATAAATACACACATCAACCCTGGCAATAATTAAAAACCCAATTTATTGCTACACAAACACAAAGACACACAGAAACACACACACACCTGTCCAGCCAGGCAAGCAGGTTCTTGGCAGCACCAATGAGGTCCACAACTGAGGTAAGGAAGTCGTTAGGCAGCCGGCGTGAGGCTCGCCCATCGTAGTGGCCAGCACGGCGACGGCCCAGGATGAAGTTCTGCAGGTTCTTGGCGGAAGCACTGAGCTTGTGGGAGAGGGTTCGAAGGTTTTCTGTCTCCAGTCCATAATTCTTGAGAAGAAAAAAACACACACAAAAGCCTATATTAAGGTTTCAACAGACATGAAATGCAATAAATTAAGAAATGTCATCTGTAAAATTGAGGGACAGAGACAGGGAGGATGTGTGCAGCATTTAAATCTGAGAGGTGACCGGTGAAGGCCTCACACGCGTCCAAGACTGCAGCTCATTAATCAGGACAACCTCGTTACACTTCATCAGAGCCACAGCTCAAGCATTGCTTCTCTGTCTTTCATTTCCCAAGGACGGTGAAGATGTCTCTGCCTGCTAGCCTATGACTGAGGCACTTTAATGCCTTAAAAATGCCAATACGTCTAGACACCCACTTCCTGTATTCATTACATATGCATTTTTTAATTAACTTTGGGAAAAGCTTCCAATGTGCCGTCAAATCCAAAAATATACTTTTTGGTAAAGCAGTGGATTATCTTTTTTAGTATGGTGAAGCTCCACCATCGCTCTGAAACTTTTTGCTCAAGTTTGCTTATGGGACATGGAGTTGGTTTGATGGCAAGCCTTGATATAACCCATAAATGTGCAATTATTTGGCATCAGGGTTAGAAAAACCTGGCATAAGGGTGTGATACTGGAAAAATGTATAAATTTGGTTATTAATAGCAACATGAGGCCAAATAAATGACTTTCATCCTAAAAGGCACCTAAATGTATGAAAAAACTGACAATGCCTTCTGATAAGCATTTAACCACGTTGTTTATGGTAGCACCCATACATGAGAAATTAGGTCTTCTGTACCTATTCACCAACTATTTTCCAACACCTTAAAATTTGGGAACACTGATTGTGGAAAAAAAGGTACAAAAGTGAATATGCTGACACCCCTGCTTAACTGAAGGCCTCACCTGAACCATCTGAACCAACTACATTTATCTTGTTATCTTGTTCTCATCAAACATGGTTCCAGTAATCCATGTCCACAGTCAACTTGTTTTAAGTAAACGGTTTGTGGGCTTTCTTGTTCATTCGTTTTAGAAGCTTCCTTTTGGGACGACAGAAATGAAGACTAATTTGATGCAGTGTGCAGTGTATGGTCTGAGCGCTGACAGGCTGACCCCTGGCCTTCCACCACCCACCCCACCTATCGATATTTAATCTGAATGCTTTAATGCTGTCTCAAAAAAAACACACACACACACAACTGCCAACTGCATATAGTGGGATGTCTGCACATCGCAAGTGAATGCTGACTTTTAATAGCATCACTTCATATGTATGCAAGTAATGTGAGTATGTGCATGAGCTCATGCCCTCAAGACCTGCCAGCTGATGCCTGGGCACGTGCATGTGTCTGTGAATTTTTGCAAACCCATTCAGATGGTCCGACCTCAATGATATGTATGTCAGTGCATACACTTGTCATCCTGAGTATAAGCACTTAAATGTATTCATATTTATATAACAATATATTGAATAAAGTATATGGGAATGCACGTGTGTACATTTTAAAAGTCTTATTACATAGTTAGTTATAGATTTATAATACCTTTGTTACATATTTAATACGATGTGTGTGTCAGAGAGAGTGTGTGTGTCTGTGTGAGAGTGAGAGGACTGCTACAGATCATCGATCTGTAGCAGTCCTCAAGGAGTAGCATCACAACTCTTTCTGACAGGCGCCAGACTGACTAATAACGAATGGTGAGAGACGGAGAGAGAGGGGAGGACAGAGGGAAGACAGGTGCATGTCACGTTGGGAGGAAAGACACACGGCAGCTGCTAATGAAACTGAGAGCAAAGGTCACAGTACACCAGACACATAAATGGCATGCATACACAACTCTGTCATGTTAACACCTGGGTTACTTGTGCTTAGCAGGTCATATTGAGTCTAATTACAATTCATTTACTTTTTCTATACCACTGTGTTCTCTGAGTGACCTACTTTCTCATTCCTAAAAGGGTCATCCCACAACAGATGCTGAAAAAATGGCAAAAGTGTGTGTATGTGTGTTAGCCTGTGTACAGGACCTGTAGCGGGATTAGGGCATTAGTGAGGGAATTAGTGAGTCTACTCACTCTGATGGGCAACAATAGGATACTAGTGGATAGTGCCTGTGCGTCTATGCGCCAGTGTCACACACCACCTCTTTGTCTCCCATGCATTCACACACACACAGGTTCACACAGTTTGCCGCAGAGGCCTTGTATTTGTCACCGTCTGCACGTGTGCACCCCACCAGACTGAAAGGATGGCTTTAGGTGTTATCCATTGGCCTTGCCCTGCTTGCTGCTGTCAGAGTGTGTGTGCATGAGTGAGTGAGTGTGCATGTGTGTGTGTGTGTATACATGTGCAGGGTGGCTGTGTTATCTCGACACACACATGGTGGGATTAAAGACCGCCACTCCTGCAGCTCCAACCTCATTCATGCAGTTCTGCACAGCCACAAAACATTCCCAACGGCTCCGTATAAAAAAACATACAAGTTATAAAACAAAATGTTAAATTCATATTCAGGTATATGAACGTACATGTGTACATATATAGCCCTCAGCTACAAAACAAAAACGTTATAGCTGTCTGTCTTTGTCCGAAATTTTATATACACATGAGAATATATATAAATGTCACTGCCAAAGTTCAGGGGCGCACGGGTGGACATCATGGGTTTGGATCCGGTGACTGAGAAGAAGGTAAGCTCTGTGGATGCAGGTGCAGTGGTTGGCTGGCATGGGGCTTGGCTGAAGCAGGAGAGAGAGGGATGGATGGGGGCACGCGGCTAAGTGTGGTGGGTAAGGAGGTCATGGAGGGAGAGCACAGGAACATGGCTGGCTTGAGTATGGGGGGAAGTTGGGGTGGCAGTGTGAGTATGTGCAAGGACGATCACTTGGCTTCCCTTGACAGCTTTAAGTTAGAGAATGAGGACGGTTCCAAACAGTCTTGAAGGTTCATAGTGAACATTTTCTTATCATTCACTCATGTTAATGAGCATCTCATGAAGTGGCTTTTGATAAGGAAAAAAGTGAACAAAGCAATCATTTTCATTTACATTTATTTATAAGATGCCCTAATCCTGAATGACTTACAATCAATATTTGCAAAGACACCCATAGTTAATTTTCTTGCTCATGGACACAGTGAAGTTGGATTTGAACCTGGGTCTTCTGGTTCATAGGCCACTACAAACCCTATGATTCATAAAATAAACTTTGCTTTCTCTGCTACAAAAATACTAAATTTATTCTTCAGTCTCTATTTATCTCAGTATCCATAACCAAAGAGTAGGTGCATCCAAAGTCATTATTCATAATAATTTGACTGGAAGTCTTTAAGTATCTCAGCATACATACCAAAAACTTTGTACATCCCAGATCCCACTTCCTCCCAGTAAATTCATAAGCAGGGGGTAGTATGATTTAGGGGTGGGGGGTCTTGTATGTGCATGGAGTACACTCACTCACTACACACACATATACAACTGCTACCGATAAGCAACATCACATCAATCAGCCCCATGGTCTCCTCCACTTTCAATTCACAGCAAACGATCCATAGGGAGGGCCTGTTACAAAGTAGATACAGGACCTGACTACCTGAGCTTCTGCTTCTGAATTTGGCATGTAATAGAAATAAAACACTCCAATCTGATGTTACATGGCAGAAAGAGGCATGGCGCAATAGAGGTTAAAAGAATGAACAGTTTCTAATTTATTAACAACAGCATATTACTATTGCAGTTACATGTAAATATTGTATGTAAAAAAAAAGGTACCAATGTTACTGAAAAATCCAAAATAAAAGAACGGAGAAAGGGATAGAAAAAGATAGAGAACAGCCAGGAGCCATGTTACAGAGTGGTCGCCTGGTCCAGGAGAAACAGGGAGGTAAATCCCCCCAACTCCTGATGGAGAGGAAAAAGAAGTGCCCAGAGACCACAAGAGAAAATTATTTTATACATTTGACTCCCAGGAAGTTTTTTGACTCCCAGACCAATCACAATTTGTTGTTTTAGCCCTGTTGCTCTTGTCGTCATTTGCCAGCCCTTGACGTCTCCTGCTTGGGGTGTCGCCGCAGCCCAACAAAGACACAAGCAGGGGGCAGTTATGGCCTAGCTGTTAAGGAAGTGGCTTCATAATTAGAAGGTCACTGGTTCGAATCCCGGTCCGCCAAGGTGCCACTGAGATGCCACTGAGCAAAGCACCGTCCCCACACACTGCTCCCCGGGCGCATGTCACGGCTAAGGGTGATGGGACACATTTCATTGTGTGCACCGTGAGCTGTGTTGCAGCGTATCACAATGACAATCACTTCACTTTCATTGTCCCTGAAGTCCATGACTGATTAAATGAGGTAAAAAAAATTTGGTGAAACAGTGGCCTATTTCCTTTAGTCATCCATCAGCATGGAACAGATTAGAGGAAACAAACAAATCAAATGATTGAGACATAACTAGAAAAAATCTGAAAAAATAGAATTACACATTCAACACTTTATTCCAGTTAGTTTCAGTGTAAGGTGAAGATAATTAACCCTTTTTAATTCATGTTTATAGAGTATTGCGTACGTATAGAATGTATATTGTATGCACAGTATGTATAACATGCACACAATAACACCCAGCTGCCCTTTATAAGATACAGATGAGAAGTGGTATATCATCAGTGCTCATAAATTAGCGAATAATTAGTGAATTAGTGAATAACACTGCCTGTGTACCTTTCTATGTGTTTCTATGTATTCTGTGCATGTGTGTGTCTGCGTGTGTGTGTGATTACTGCACATTGCACAGTGTCCTTGATGGCAAACAGCTGCATGAATCATCTTGCTCACCCCTCCCCTCCTCCTGTCTCTCCTCTCTTCCTCGTCCCCTCCACTCCCTCACTCGCTTAAACTCTCCACTCAGTCACTCGGTCCTCATATGTACTTCGGAGATGACATACTCCATTTCGTCTCATTTGCCTGCGCTGCTGAGAGGCAGGCCTAATTCTGTCCGTCTGACAGTCTAATTCGATGCCTATTTGTCCATGATTCTTATAATAATTACTTTACCCAGTGCTTTATTCAGTAAAAAAATAGCAGTCATAATTAATATAGAAAATTCATAGAATATACACAAACATACATCATAGATGATATATATCAATAAGAAACATGTGTTTTATGTAATTTAAATGTTAATATATAATTTTTCTGTCACACACAGGATGAGCTTTCATAAGGTTTTTGATTCTGGATGATTTAAGTGATAAAACATGCATGTCATGATGAAGAAGACCGGGCACACCTGAGAACCCTTCCCAGAATTCAGATTACAGGTCACGACCCCTTTATTTCTCCACACCTGATGGCTTCCCAATTTAATCCAAACCAATGAGTGAAGGGAGACGCAGTTTGAGCTTTTCTGTCTGAATTTCTGTCTTTGGCCTTTGTATTTGGTCGTAGTTCTGGTAATGGTCATGGTCAGAGTCAGTGGGTCTTTGTGTGTGTGTGTGTGTGTGTGTGTGTGTGTGTGTGTGTGTGTGTGTGTGTGTTCATGGTTTGTTTTGTAATTTCAGGTGGAGTGTGTGGTGAGTTCCCTGGTTGAGTGTGAACCTTCCCTTTTCCTGTTTTTCCTGAAATTATGCTCTACATTTTTGTTGTTGAATATTTCTGCTATTCAAATGGTTCAACAGAGTGGTATTGTGCTCAATTTAAATCAATGTAGTTGGATGAAGTTTTTCTTTTTTCACCTGTAATGTGTTTGGAGAGCAAAATTGTTTTTATTTGCATGTTTGAGCATGTTGGAGTGCAAAACCAGGCATCCATGCCAGTATTTTTCATGCAACAGTGTGCCCATCAGTCACATGTGTAGGAGCAGGCTCCGTGGCATCACTACACAGTGCCATGGGGGTACCAACATCTGGCCATGCCTCACAGCGGGCAGTGGTTCAGCAGCATGGAACAAACCCAGGCCCACTCAGAGCAGGGAAAATAGAGAATTAGGAGATAGATCATTTGGTATGGGTCACATTGAGGGAATTTTTTTTTATGTGTTGGATTTAAAACATCTTAGTTTGTTTCAGGACCATGCAAAAAACATATTAGTGTATTTTATGTGTCAGACTCCTTATATTACTACATTATTTCAAATTAAGAATGTCTTCTGGGTTTTCAGAAAATGCAGAATTTTTAACTTTGTATTGTAAATAAGCACTACAAATAATACCATGTCAACAATTTTACCGTCTATTGTCGAGCAATATTGACTGTTTCTACAATTACACATTTACACATGACTTACTGAAATTAACATAACATTGTTTCTGATACAACATTACTGATACAACATTACACTAATAACTGCTCTAGCAAGAACTGATCGGAACTTCAGCATGTGCACTTGGTTGCCAATGTATGAGTTGTGCACCAGCTAATGAAAGAGAAATACAGAGAATGCATGGTGGTAGCTGATTCCTTTTAAGCATATTCAATTATTACCATATATATACTCATCTATATATCAGCCATGATACATGCTGTAATTGTGTTCAGGATAATGCTGAATCCCCATCCTGGAAGCACACACAGACACCAGCCAGCGAAAGTCCAGTTATGTTGAGACATGTGTGCCCGTAAGCATTTCCCCCGCATTTACTTTTTTACAGTGTTGCTGTGTTGAGTCACCTGACATTGATGCACCATCAACAGCTAAAATAATGTTGCTAGGAAGAGTAATGTATAAAATGATTCAGATTAACAAAAAAGTAACAAAATCGGAATGGGATTCTGCTATTTTGTTTAAATAATGGCATTATCACATCACACAATCTGATAGACCCCTTTTCCCCCAAACATGTCAGCTGATGTGTTCTGGGATCAGCAGTAACAGAAAGATATCAAACATCTCTAAGTCTAAAGAATGGCGCCATAAATGAATAGACGCACAACATACGAAACTTCAACTTCCCATAATCCAATTTCTAGTTCTCTCTCTCGCTCTCGCTCTCTCTCACACACACACACACACACACACACAAACTAAGCCTACACAAAACAAGATTTGCTGTAGCAAATGAATGAATTGTAGTGAGTGAAAAGCACATTAGCTGCCTACAATGGTATTTAGACCTGATGCTAACCACATTAGCCAGCTAACCAATGAAGCTGCAGTTTGGGCTGTTCCGCTGTGAAAGGGTGTGTGTGTGTGGCAGTGTGCTTGGCTCTCGCTGCACGTGTGGTGCATATCTGTGCGTGCCTGGTTCCATATTTAAACACTTGTTTTTCGTGTAGATGAGCTCCTCACCAATGCGCAGAGCAAGTCCACCGCTTCCAGTATGAGCTCCTGGTGTCCGATGCGAGTGACGCCCAACTCCTCTAGCTCCTGGTGGGTGATGTGGAGGAGCTGCTCGCCGCTGATCTTCTCCCGCTCAAAGTTCTTTATGTACTGCTGCAGGCAGTCATCAAGGCCTAAACGCACACACAGCGGCAACAACAAGCACAAATGTGTCAGTATCAGCTTGTATCAGAGCATCTTAGTTCATCGAGCCTCATGGAGAAACCTGTGACCTGAGACGTGGCATGTGGCAGAAGGTGGCCTTTTGCTCGTCATGATCAAGGTCAGAATGCGAATAACTGATGGACAATGACAAACCCCTCACACACAGAATACAACCAAAGAATGAATCATGTCAGTGTCTTAATCAGATCGCACGGACACAACTGTGTGCTTAATTCACGCATTCGTGGATTTCCACAAGTCCATGCATGGAAATGTGACCAGTGCCTCTAGAATTGTGTGCAGGAAAAGTGGATGATTTTTTTTTGCCCCTGCACAAAGTATGGAGTTTTTATCTTACCTAAAGTCATTATTTACTTACATACTATATTCAACTGGAATAATTTATTGATTGATGATTTGATTTTTTTTTTTTGCCATTGTTTTATTTTGCATTGCTTTTTTAAATAATTTATTTATTATGTTAGTCACATAAAAAAAAGAAAAAATTTAGAATAATTTTGATCTAAAAGAACAAAACTTCTATAATTGCTTGGGTAATGAAAAGCTTATTTCTCAGATCTATCGATGCATCTAACATGGCATCAGCTTTAATGAATTCCATTGCATCAGACAGTTGTACATATCTTGGTAGACAGCATCCTGGTCCAAAGCGTCCCGGGGTAAGTCAGTCTGCAGACGTTGCACACAAGTGACACATACTTGTTCAAGGGACACTTTTACAATTTGCAGGAAAATCATGTGTGATTTTGTTTATGTATTATAAGTATGCTTTAATGAGATGGCAGCTCCGACAAAGAAAGTGGGACAGAAATGGCAGCTCCCTGTTTGAGTGTTCCTCATGTCCCAGAATTGTCTGTGTGACAAACACGGACTATGGGTTCATGTAAACTGCAGTCTTATTAATAAATTATTTCCCCCTTCTGTTAAATCCCACAGCAGCTGTTCCTCATAATCGTCCTTCTGTATCATTTGTCCCCTTCTTTAAAGAGACACACTATTGACACTATTGTCACAGACTTTAAAGAGGCCTTCGGTGTTAAAATGGGAAAAAAAGATCTGAAGGGAAAACAGCAGATTTGTTGTCAAGAGTCCCTGAACGTGGGCAGGTCTTTCCACATTCTGGCCGTTATTCAGCTGCACACGTCTGTATTAATGTTGACATGCTTGAGTGTATTGTGTGTGTTTGTGTTTATGTGCGCTGCTGTGCATTTTGCATATGTCAGTATGTTAGCATTTAATCTTGCAAGAAAGCGGCTTCGACTTTACACAACAGAGGCAATAAAACCACATGAAGACAATACACTGGAGAAAACCAGAGAACCCAAACGGAACCTACGTCAGCACAAGGGACACCAACTTTGGAGATGTGAGGCTACCCTGTTGCCTTTACAACAACGGACAACAGTATAATTAAATTATAAAATAAAATGTCATGTATTACACATATGTGGTGCATACCTGAGCCTCAACTTTCTTCCTCAGATTGATACATTAAATAAAACATCATATGCAATGGAAGGTGTTGCAACAAATTTCATCTTTGTTCATCCAGAATGACATTCTCCAGTGTCCAAAGCCGGAGGCATAGTAGTCCAACTGAATAATGACTTTTTAATATGTGCACATGCACGTGCACAGACACCCTGTAGTCAAATCCAGGAATGGCTCTTGAACTGATCACCACAGACTTCTGAGACATCACAAGAAGAGCAGGCTTACGGCCTTTGGGCTCTTTAATAATAACTTCACAAAGCGACCAATCCCTTTCCCTCCCTCACTCACACACAAACTGCCCCGGGACAGCACTGCTGGATTTTGTCTACGTCGACTTCATGCTTGACTCCCCATCTCCTTCCACGCACAAACAACAGCTGAGACTATCGCTCCCACTCGCCCCAGGCCCGCCACAGCGAGAGCGCCTGACAACACCCATTTCAGAGGCACTCGACTGTGCCACACCGCATTTTGTACTGATATTTCTACATTTAGGTCTTTCGTCGGATAACAGGTGGCCTATAAGAGCAGCTTTAACCCGACTGACCTCAGCGACAGGTAGGAAAGAGGCTTGATAGTGTGTAGGGTTTGCTGTGTGCTGCCCACGAGGCGGACTGTGTGTTTGTGTTGACACTGTGGACAGAAACCCTGCGGTGGTGAGAAATTGTCAAGCTTCAGATTCGATGTGGCAAAATACTGAAGAAGTGAAAATATGTCCCTTTCGTGTCTTTTCACACATACACAGTCTAGCAGCCTTCTCTGAAACACAAACACATGCACAAACATTGCCAGCTGTACACTGTTTCAGCTCCCTGAACTGAGAAAAAAAATTCCTCAACCATTATTATGAGAATGCCCACACTTTCAAATCGATTTTCCTTCAGATGGTACAACGCCCAAACAGGATTCCAGTCCAGCAGGGTGAGGTCATTAGTTCACCCATTGTGTCCCAACAGTGGACACTAGGGGGATATTCTGGCTGTGCCAATTGAATGATTTTTGGTTTGTTTGTTTGTTTGTTTTTTTAAACTGATAATCTATCTGTATATTTATTGTGGTGGCGTACATGGTCCCAATGGCACCACGAACAAGCTTCATTATGATCAGTGAGACTAGAGGGAAACAAAGGATAAAGAAAGGAGACTGGAGCGTTTGCTTAGTGTTGCCAGATTGGGGACTTTTGCATCTTTGAAACCAAATGTCATTTTAATACATTTACATTTACATTTACATTTACGGCATTTGGCAGACGCCCTTATCCAGAGCGTCTTACAACGTGCTTTCAAGTTACCATCGATGAAGAGATCAATTCCGGTTTACTAGGACCCCAACTATGAATACATAATACGTTAAGTTTAATAAGCTAAATATTTATATAATAAAATAACAATTTTAAAGTACATAGCAACACTGCACACAGAACCAAAATTCAGAAGTAGGCTGCATGAGATACGTCTAGCTCCTCCCCTCTTTAAACTTAATTTCTAAAAATGTAAATGCATGGTATGCATGGCATAAACAATAATTCACCAACATATGTGGCAAATGGGTTCCTTCCCTCCAATATACAAAGAACTGGTAAGCAGTTCTTTCATGTATTTATTGATTTATCTCTGTAAATCCTGAAGATAAACTTGATGTGACATTTGTGAACAAGCCCCAAGTGCTACATCAATAATTGCTATTTCAGGCCCTTAATGAGTAATGAGAATTGCCTTTATAAGCATAATACCCCTGGACCTGCTATCATAAAAATATTTTAATTGGGCCCAAAAGACATTTTAAAATTCAGGTTTCAGATTAGGTTAAAGACATTTGTACGTTTAAAATTGATGTGTCACACAGTTATCACCTACCTGAGGTGATCTGCGTGTGTGGTTTGAGGGGCACAGAGGGCTGGAAAACATTACAACGGTAAGGAAACTGTGGGCTCCGACGCTTTCAGCAGCGATGGGAGCCCGAATACAGAAGCTGTGAGTCAGCTGTCTTCTGAACACACTGAGTTACGCAACAACACTAGATTTAACATAAAAAAAGCCTCCATCAAAGGATTTATGTGTTTTGAGTATGTGTGTGTGTGTGTGTGTGTGTGTGTAATGTAATCGTGCTTCTTGAATCCACACTGCAATTTAGCAGATAACTTATGAGGTGAGGTACTACCTGCCTCTTCTCTGAGGACAGAGAAAATGTAGCTTGATGACACAGTTCTGTTTATGGAAGAGGCGGAGACACCACATTTTTACAATTACTGGAGACAGTTCCATCACAATGGAATTATGGAAGATAGATCCGTTGGCAAATTTGTAAAGTGCTCAGTATGATGTATATTGGAACAAAGCACCTAATATGAATGTTATAGGGCACAGTAGCCTTTAGGGTACAAGCCCAATGTGACAGATGCGAATTCTTTTGGAATTCTCCAGGAACCATGACTCAAGTTGAAAAACCCAATATTTTATGGTCAGGACTGGTTATGACATGGTGCTGTAGGTTATAAGCTAATACATGGTACTATATTTATACATTTGATTATATTTATGGCATTTAGAAGCCCTCTGCCCTTATCCAGAGTGACTTACAATCAGCAGTTACAGGGACAGTCCCCCTGGAGACACTCAGGGTTATGTTTCTTGCTCAGGGACACAATGGTAGTAAGTGGGGTTTGAGCCTATGACTTTGTGGTCTTCTGGTTCATAGGCAAGTGTTTCACCCACTAGGCTACTAGGTTACAAACACATGCATTGCTGCACACTTTTAGGTGAACTAATGGGGTTCAAAAGCATCCTTCAGTAACTGATCGTCAGTGCAGCATTTATTGATTTTGCCCGCACTCTCTCCCCCTCTACTCTGTATTGCTCTCCTGCAGTTACATAAAGAGATAATGATGATGAATAAAGAATCAAAGAGCCAAAGCCTTCACTGCAGCTCCAGTGTATACTGTGGGCCCGTCCCTGAAATGTAGCCCTGACCCAGTTCTGCAGTGTTTTGTATGGGCGCAGATGCGTATTCATTTTAATTAATGCCACCAGCACAATCAGGGTCCTTAAGTGAAATATGGAGCTGGAGCAAAGCTTGGGCCAGATGTGACAGGACCATTGTTCATGGGAACCCAAGTTTTGGGCTGTTCCTGCTGTACAGCACTGCAGGGTAGATGTTTTCATTAGTTAAGGGACATTGAGCCATTAAAATCTCCAGAAATCAACAGCAGCTTTATTATTCTTGAACTGCATGCTATTAGTGTAGTAATTCCATTGAACAAAGACATTAATGGGTCAAAGTTGAGTGCTGTGTCTCCAGCATCATTCAAATGTGTCTAATTAGCATGACAATGAATTAACTGGGATGCCATTTCCAGGCATTCCAGCAGTCACAGCCTGTGTTACAGAGCTAGGGTCCCAGATGAGTCCTCTTTGAGCCAGGAATCCTTCAACACTATGTGAATGCCACTAATGGCATAGAAGCTCTATCAAAAAAAAAGTAGCAAGGACTGGTGAACTTGAAATGAACTGAGCAGCGGCAGCAGCAACAACTGTACAGTCTGTCCCGTTTCAGCCTCCACAGGCCTCAGTCAAGCGTGAGGGAAAGTTGCTTCCTGCCCTGCATGGACTTCCTGTTTATCTTCAGACAGCAACCCTTTAGCTTTTATCTCCTCTGATGTCTCCAGACTCTCATGGCCCCCATTAGGCAGGTGCCACTGAAGCCAAAAATCCATACTTTGAATGCAGTAACTGGAAAAGTTGGCATTAAAAAATGTAAAAACTTAAAGAAGTCAACATTGGGTGGACATTTACTCATCTCTGTAGATAGATATTAGAAGGGGGTGTTGTGAAAAAGCTGTTTCTAACTACCTAGCCATAATACATGTGAGCTAGTAAGGTAGCTTTATGTCTCAGTACTGTTATATAATATTATATAATGGGAGATTATAATAAAGCATTAGTAATGGTATGTATCACTATTACTTTTACATAAAAGTAAAATCTGTGGTTCCATTTATGGTTCATTTAGAAAAAAATAACAGAAGTGTTGTCCAACATTATGGTTAAATTGCATAACCTAACCCTCAGCTGCTGGATCAGGCTTGTGTCCAGCCCATGGCACCCCTGCATTACCCGCATAAGCGGTTTGTGTAGATTAGACATAAATGACATGTAATATTGATGCACACGTGTCATGGCTTCTGTAAACCGACAACAAATGTGGAATATGATCCGGAAATACCGATGTGTTTTAGGGGATTTTCCAATGGAGCATAATGAGCCGTGGTGCAAAACCTTCAAAGCTCACTCTGTCAACACTAGACATCTCAATGTTTTAATTGCTGAGTGTGACTAACACATCATGCGTCTTGCTGCAGATTATTGACAGCTTATTGCCCTCTCAGTTATTTCATGCGCCTTGGGGACAAGATTTGCCTTTGCTTTTGTGCTTGTCAGACACTACTGCAGATGCTACTGCAGTCACATGGCCGGCCTATTTTTAATTGTGCATGCATGTGTGTGTGAGGAAAATGAGGACAGATATGATGATGTTTGCATTAGAGCAGCATGTGTCAGGAGCTTTTCCTCTGATAGACTTTTGGCAGTCTTTACTGACCTAGCAGAGTGCATTATGTCTCGGGCACGTGTAATTACCTCCTGCCCCACTGTCTTCAAAGCCCAGTCGAACGGCATCAATAAGTGATGGAGGGCCTGCCGCAAACAAGGTTCTTTGATAGCAAAACTCAAGAGCAATGGGATACCTTGTCCACCCGAGTGGAGCACTTCTTAATCTGAATTTATGGCACTACACAGAAAAGCTAGTACATCTCCACGAAATGAGGTTATTCAAAGTACTGAGATGAATGGTACAGGAAACAGAAGATTCCAGATGGTTTGCACCTGTGTTGTTGTTGTATTTGCCTGTTGTTTCCCATCCTTGTAGGGACAGGTAGATTGTCTACCGTCATTATATGGACGCAGCCGACTGAACCCCATGGACAACTTTCATTGCAGATCCATGGCTCACCAGAGGACCCCACCAGCCCCCTATTCCCAGCCATGGTTGGCTTCATGCTCGGCAGGGTCTCGGCAGGCGTGTTTGATTGCTATGTGGTTGTTGATGCCTGCTTGATGTTGTGGAGTGGCTCATCCATTCAAGGTTCCAGGGCAAACATGGGCGTGGACAAACGGAGGAGGACCAATTTCATGCCCATGGTACCAATGGGAGTTGGCCGAGAGCCACGGGATGATTGACCGGTGCAGCTCTGGTGTTCATTGTAGAAGTGTGCCAGGAGTCACGTCTAGCACGTGTTCCACAATCGTGTGTTGATGTCGTCACCCCAAGGTTCCCACCTGTGTTGTTGTAAAAAATAGTTGACTGTTGTTTCCCGTCCTTGCTGGCCTTTTGACAACAGCAACAAAAAAAAAAGGTACACAACCTAGTCATATCTACATGCGGCAAATGGCAGGCTAGGCCTTGGCTTGTTTCTCCCCTGTACTGATCTTCAGATTACAGTGGGCACTCAGAAAATAACACTGTAATCTGATGCAGTGATTGTGTAAACACACTCTCGGTGGTATGTGGCCGAGTGGAGTGCTTCATAATTAGTGCTCAGGTGAGGATATTTTTTTAACAGCCGCCAGGAGCTGCTCCATCCTGCAGTATCCCGTGGAGCCTCAGTAATAGAGTCGGCCCCGCATCTCTCAGCCAGGCAAAAAAAGGCCAGTCCACGGCTCAAAGCGTACACCAGCCTGGATCCGACAGGACAGAAAACTGACATACCGTGGGCACGGCACACTTAGCTCACGAAAACAAAAATGAAAAAAGACAAGTTCGTCATAATTGCTCACCAAAGCACGGCTGGGCCTTGCTCTAAAGTCCCACGCTGCCGTAACCATTAGTCGAGCTCATTGGTAAACTCATGCTAGAGGCAGTTAATGCTGGGATGATAACAGCCACAGATTCAGTGCAAAAACTGGTAGTTATTGTTCCAGTAACGGACAGAGTGCCGAGGGGAAATAGCAGAGCATTATTAAGACCATCAGTATTTCATTTATCACCTCTTTTTTTTTTTTTTTTTTTTTTTTTTTTTTTGAGAAACTGCATCCAACAGTCACACCAAACTCATTAAGCTTTGACTGGAAACACTCCCTGGCAACAGTTGCTTGGCAACCTACAGAGGGAAAAGCCCTACACCTACATTGTGCATTGCCAAACATTCCTACATTCTACTCAATTTGCACGTGTTCATTTATCTTGTCATTCATTTATTAATAGTAATGGTAACTACAATGAAAATGTTTATGTCTATATGTGTGTTATAGTTAATATGCATTTTGCATCTGCCAGAATATGGAGTTACAAACTATTAACACTTATTTTCTTTTGGTACTGGTTCTCAACAGCATGAAAGAAAAAAGATTTTAAAAAAGAAAAAAGCACAATGAGTGAAAGATATATTGTGGATGCCAAAGCATGATGAAAAGTCCATTAAAAACAGTGTAACAGAACGAGGGGAGAATATTTCAAAGAATGATTTTCAGCTCTATGGTGATTATAAAAAAAGAACAAATTGAGGTCAGTAGATGGGATCAAAGAGAATAAAATGGAGAGAAAATGCAGTAGAGGGAGAGGGAAAGACAGAGAGTCAAGAGCAAAAGGCTGCAAGCCGCAAAGTGAGGAAAAAATGCAGGGCTGATACTGAACAACTCTGCTGACAAAGGAAGGAAAACTCCTAAAAAACAGAAACAGGAAAGAAAATGAAAAAAGCAGGCTAAAGATCACAGAGAACTGCCTTCAGCTAGACATAATTAACAGAACAAAAAAAATCCCATTATATCTCAGTTCAGTCAGCATCTACAAACAAATCTAACTAAATGCTTTTGGAACCTTTAATAGCAGATCAAGAAAAAAGACTTGGCTGAAATGAAAAAAATTTAAACTCACTTCTCACAAAACATCCATGATTATACCACATTCAGTTTCCGTCTGGCATTCTGAACTGGCTAAAAGAACATCTGGGAGTAACAGTATCTCATGATTAATTTTTAAACTGAAATTGCAAGTAGACCGTACACCCAATGGAAACACAGCGATTTAGAAAATTTCCATGAACTGCAAAACCTTTTTATGCTCATATGAGGCTGTATATCTGGCAATGGGAGTATATCATAACTGCAATGGGAACAGTTATTCTGCACTTAGAGGTCACATGATTGAGGATGGAGGAGGAGCCAAACATCTTCTCGTTTAACATCTTTTATTAACTGTCATTAGAACATTTAGGTTTAACACTGCCAAAAAGTCATTTTATTACTAGCAAATAAACACGTGTAGGAATTCCATGACATGATGAATGTTTAATCACCTGAAAAAACAGAGAACACTTAAAAACCCGGGAGGACATGTTCAGAAAGAAAAAGCAGATCTGGTAACCCTAATTTACCCTAATGTTATTAAACATGAAAATATTAAACATGACATATCGCAAACGACTGTTTACTTACCCCAAGAGATTCAGAAATACTACTCTAATTGAACAAACTGATGTACAGCATTGGGGAGGTGGCCAGGCGGGGTGGCCAATCAGTTTTCAAGGGCCAGAGAAAGCAGGGCAGAGAGAAATGTGCCCAGAGACGCTGCTAAACACCAGGTAGCAGTCTGTGTCTTTACATGCTCTCTAGTCCAATGGTCGCTAATCTTTTTTGTACTACTGAGAACGTTTCGCACAGACGGACTAAAGTGCATAATAAGAGCGCCATGACACTGAATCTGTGAAGCTCTCAGATTAACTTGTGGGTTTAATTAAATGGGCATCAGAACACACACAGAGAAGCACCGGAAAGAGGCTCAGGCGGGAAGTAATGGGGAGATGATCTGGTCATTTTTTTCCATTTAGTCAGTAAAATGGCTTTATTAAAGAAAACAAAAACATTCTGGGGACTGCTGCTCTAATTGGGTTCTGATTTTTGTTAAGGGATTTGAAAAAAGAAACAAATGCATTTTTCAGTGAAAGAATAGTGCAGAGTAGTCTGTAAGTGCTAGGAACGGAGCATTTGTCATGTCAGCAAAAGATTATTATATATATTATTAACAATACTATTATCTTGCACTTTGGTCTGTGAGCATTTGAAGCGGATTGTGATATTTGAGCTTGCCGCAAAAAAATAAAGCAGCAGAGACCGGTGGAGGGAAGCAAAAATTCAATACATCCCCCTGGAATAGTGTTGATGAATGGCATTTCACGGCAGGCCTATCCTGGGCTGGGGCTCTGCAGCACTTTTTTTTATCGGAGCGGACGTATGCACCGGTCCTGCGTACTGTTTGTAAACAGTATCCGGGTCGGAGCAGGACCCCCGTGCTCCTGGCGGGAGAGGGGAGTGGGCACGGGCCATGAGCCCGAGCGCGTGGTTCGATCTTTTAGTGCAATCTCCTCTCCTCCATGGCCATCGTTGCGCTTGGTCCGCGTTTGAATGCATCCGCACCACAAGGCAGGTGCCTCAATTAAGTAACAGACAGCACCCGCGCCTCATCAGCGGCGACAGGCTGTGGAGGCACAGGGTAGTAAGCACCCCTGTGACGTGGTCGCGGGTCTCCACTTTCGTGCTCCGATCGGATCAGCGTGGGGAGGAATGGTCAGAGGGGTGGGAAAAAGTGGGAAGGGAGTAGTTGCCATGACAATGTGCCAGATTTTGACAGGCCCAGGTGCGCGAGGAGCCCCAGAACGTCCGCCACCCCCTCATTCATGCTCATTCCGATCTGCATACACAATCCCAATTACACATGCTAATAAATGGACGGAGAGGTAGCCTCCGCTTTCATGTCTAGAGGCGGAAAAGGCTTCCCCTGTGATGCTGAATGCAGAGGAGCCTGATTCAATCGAAGGAGTGCCCGACACACACACACACACACTGTCCCAGAGGAAACCTCTTATCAAAGCCTTTGAAATTACGGAGCTCTGGGGGCTTAGAGAACATGCAGGCCTACAGGCGCTCTGCTTAAAGGAACAACTCGGCCTCGGATCAGATGTCCTTAGTGAAGCGCCTGTGCGTCCAAAGCTGAATTCCAACACCTATATGGGAAGAGCGCTCCCAACACCGGCTTCGTATAGATCACTCGTCAGCATGTCAGTGCCAAAATGAAAGATCCATGAATCTTAAACGACGCTGTCACACTAGACATGCGTACGTGTCCTGGCAGACCCACAGACAGCTGAAATAAGGACATTCCTGCGTTCACACACAACACTCTGGCTTTTATCACGACACAGAAGACAAATCAAGAGCTGCTATTTTTATAATAAAAAGAGAACATTTGCTCATGTCATCATATGAACAATCCCAGTCAAATGAACGTTAAGTGTTGGCACTCACACAGAGGCTGATGACTCATGTGTCTGTGTATCACGAATAACCGGAGATCGATGGGGTCCTGCCTAATCACGCTGGTCCTCTCTGAGAGTCTCCTCTGTGTGTGTGTCTGAATCATAAATCGGAGTTCAAATGGAACGTCATTTCTGATGGAACTAACTCCTACAGACTCTTGTCTTATATTCAGAACATGACCTGGAAACTTGCATGATCAAGCCTGGATCGTAATCACCCTTCCGTACGCCCAATGCGGGCAGTGCTGAGGGATTCCTTCTTTAAAGGGATTGTTCGAGGGATTCCTTCAGTCAGAGGGGTTTTGAGGGCAGGGGGCTGATGAAACCTGACACCCCTGCATCATTTCTGGTGGACACCTCGCCATGAGATTGGGGTTCAGTATGTCAGACTGGGGCGCGCTGTCCATGGTGCTGTTTAACACGGGTTTAATATACCCCCCCACCACCACCACCTTCCTTTCCATTTAAAAATTTTTTTGCACAAATCCACTGGACCAGATAATAACACATATCACGTACTTGTGCAAAAGTGCACGCATGCCACGTTCCGTGGACCGTCACGCTGCTGTTAAAACCAAACCACCGCAATTCGGAGACTTGCACTTCAGAGGAAGGTTAGGGGTGTGTATGTGTGTGTGTGTGTCTGTGTGTGTGTGTGTGTGTGTTACCTTTCATCCAGTCCAGCACTTGCTTCGGTGCCCATTTACTTATAGGATCCATAACCAAGGCCATGGTCGATGTCACGCCGCGTCTTCCGAACCCCTGGCAAACGCAGCCGACCAGGCTTCACTGGACCACCGAACGAAAAAGGCAAATGTTTGTTGCATCGGTCAGAGCCACGAGCCTTAAAATGACCAAAAAAAATCGTGGGACGGGGGTGGGAATCTCCGGGATTTTTCTTAAAGCATAGTTGCACCCGAAAAAAAAAAAAAACCCGCGTCTGTCAACGGGACGCAGTCGCTCTGCGTGTCGGTGTCCCCGCCGCTCACTCCGCTCCCGCCTCGCACTGTAATACCGGCGAGAGAGAGAGAGAGGGAGAGAGAGAGAGAGAGAGAGAGAGAGAGAGAGAGAGAGTAGCGACCCCTCCCATCCGCCCCGCACGCTGCAGCATCACCAGGCAGGCTGGTGCAGCGCTCATTTCGCCGAGGTGACATCAACGGTCTCGGACAAATGTGACACCGTGTTTAAAACACCCACTCATTTACAAGGGTTTTTGTGTGTTACATCTAGCTAGGAAAGATGGGGACAGTGGGGACAGCCACCTGACACCTTCCTCCCAGTGAATAAAACCGAACTCTTTCAATCGCTTTCAACGTTGGCTGTCCACACTGGGATCTGCGGTGTGGATATTTCAGCAGTTACCATGTTGGAGCTCCTTTCCAGCGAGGTCCACATTGTCAAAGGCTCTGCATGTCCCACTATATCGCGAGCGAGCCAGTGTCGCCCTCCGCATGTTTCCTCTGGGTTCTCTGGTTTCCTCCCGCTGTCCATAGACAAGTTGATTGGTGACTCTGGATTGTCTGTATGTGTTAGTGAATGGTGTGTGTGCGTGTGGTCGAGTCCCCGCCCTGCGGCCAGTGTCCTGGGATGGACTTCGACAAAGCAGTTACGGCATTTATCAGACGCCCTTATCCAGAGCAACTTACAACCAGTAGTTACAGTCCCCCCTGGAGACACTTAGGGTTAAGTGTCTTGCTCAGGGACACAATGGTAGTAAGTGGGACTAGAACCTGTGACTTTGTGTCGCTTGTATACAAATTGAGCTCAAGTGACGCTGAAATATATTTCTAATCATGATTTTAAAAAAGAAATGGCTCATTTGTTTCAGTGCAAAACCATACTGTCAAAAATAGTCTAATATTCAAAGCCCATTGAGTCCATTTTTGCAAAGACATGTTGTCACCTTGTCATATGACTAATAATGGATCAATTAGGTGTCAGGTGTGTATAAAAAGAACCCCAGAACACAAGACCTTCACATCAACTGCAACTAGACCTCTGCAAACATGCCCAAGAGTCACCCTGAGACTAAAGTGTTGATTATCAAGAGGCTGCAGACTGGAGACGTTTTTGAAATGCCCATGTCGGGCAAACCCTGCAAGACAACTGCTTGAGAGGACCGTTTGTTGGCTTGAAAATCCAAGGCCAGCCCTTTATCCACTGCAGCAGAGCTTCACGAGACCTGGTCACGTGAAGTCCCTGTGCCAACCAGATGTTTGTCAGATTCTGTCTCGAAATGGCCTCCATGGTCGAATCAGTGCCCAGAAGCCAGCACTAAACTAAACCATGTGGCATTTGCCAAGGCCCACAACCTGTTAAAAGGATGGACGCTGGAAAAGTGGCAGAAAGTGGATTTTTCAGATGAATCTTCTGTTGAATTACACCACAGTCATTGCAAATATTGCAGGAGACCTACTGGAGGCCGAATGGATCCGAGATTCACCCAGAAAACAGTGAGGTTTGGTGGCGGAAAAAACATGGGAGTGTGCGAGAGATCTGCAGGGTGGAAGGCAACATCAATAGTATGAAATACCAAGAAATCTTAGCTACCTTTTACTCGCTCACTCAGAGTGATGGGTTAAATACAGAGGACAAATTTCACTGTGGGCACCATGTGCTGCTGTGTATCACAAGTGACAATCACTTCACTTTATCTTACTTTATCTTATTCCCAACCATAAAAGAGGCCAAATTCTGCAGCAGGATGGTGCTCTATCACATACTTCCTCAAGGCGAAGAAGATCAAAATGCTCCAGGATTGGCCAGCCAAGTCACCAGACATGAACATCATTGAGCATGTGTGGGGTAGGATGAAAGAGGAAGCATGAAACATGAAACCAAAGAATATTGATGATCTCTGGGAGGCATGGAAGACTGCTTTCTTTGCTATTCCTGATGACTTCATCAATAAATTGTATGAATCCTTGCCAAACCGCATGGATGCTGTCCTTCAAGCCATACAAGATATTAAATTGGGATCTCACAGCACCACTACTTCATTTGCTGACATTTTTTTTTATTTGCAGTAAATTTGTTTGATTTCTGTATAGGAGACAAAACCCATGTCCTGCCAAAATTTGATTATTCTGTCTTGATTAAATTACAACTCTTTTTTTTTTTTTTCAGTGAAACTAATTCATTTCAGTGCATTACACATCATTTGGTAGGGTTTTAGCTTTTCATATGAGCTATTTCTAACACCAATTGATTATGCAAATGTTCTCTTCGAGTTGCTATCCAGCACTGGGCCATTAGACAGACTTTGAGTAGCCGGGTGGGGGGCAGCAGGGGAATTATCCGAGCGTTCAGCGTACAGGATCCCCCGCTCTGCGAAATGTTGGAAACGGCGACCCCTGCCGGCGACCCTGCACTATTACCCAGCACATCGGCGCATGTACTGATAATTATTATTTTTCTGTTTTCTGTCACCCCGACCTGCACGCACGCGTACAACATGCAACTTATATGCTAATATTAATTATTAACAATGCCATAACGTTTCCCCATATATATCTTCTTTTAAATTATGATACTCGGTTTTTGTCGTTTTAATAATATTGCTCTAATAATGTACTATTACGTGTAATAACAATTGACAAAATTATAATAATAAATCTATATTTATTTAATTCACTCCTTGAAGTAATTTAACATGTGCACAATTACAAGTGTTTTTTGCTAAGAACAATAGCACGCGCGCGTCCATAATTAAAATAAGTATGATTTATCATGATAATACGATTATGAAATGACCTCCCTCCGCTCGCACGGTTCCTCCCTCCAGCCCACAAAGTCAACGGTGGGCGGGACGCCTGCAAATGTCAGCGCCCTGATCGCGGCTCCCCATTGGCTCCTGTCTGCGCCGACGTCACAATCATGATTAGAATTGATGATCGGACGTTCTGATTTCATTGTCTGGCCGGGGGAGCGCCGGGGAAATCTGCTGAATTCGAGCGGCCCGCTGACTGATTCCGCGGAAACCAGGCATCCGCCGGCCCGGGGCCCCGCGCTCTGTCGACGGTAGGCACGGCTACTGCGGGGCGGCGGGCGCCGCTCTCCGGCGAGGCGCTCGGGGGGCCGCACGCCGGCCAGCGCGGGCTGCGAGCAGCGGGGCGAGATGAGGAGAAAAGTTTAGCCCGCTCGGTCTGGCTAGACGCACGGCCTCCCGGGCCTGGCTGGCGTCCTGCTGAAACGCGCGCCGCCGACGGCCCGCCCGCACGCGCGCGCGCGCCCGCGGCTTCCGTCGGGATGCGTTCACGCGCCGGCGACTTCGCGCCAGGAAAGTTGCCGAATCGCTCGCGACGGGCGCTACCACGCCGCGAGAGACACGCCGCGTTCCCCGCGCGCCCTCCCCGGCTCCGGTGGAAGCCGCCCCGGCGGCGCGGTCGGCCGCTTCCCCCCGCGAGCCACGCGCGACGCGCCGCCGAACGCCGAACAACGAGCGTTTATTAACGCGGCCGTCCGACCGGAGCCCGGTTTAACGTAGCAGCGGCAGCCCGGTGCAGTTTATTCACAATGCAAATGATTACGAGCGCTCTGTCACGTGCTCACGGTGGTCGGTCGTAACGTTAGAACAAAGTAAACACAGTCAGGACGTGCACAGTTAATGTTTTTTTTTTTTAACCCCGTTCATTCATTAAAAATTAAATAAAAAATATTATTATATGACATAATATAAATGCACGTGCATTTTATAGAATAACCCCCCCGCTGGTATATCTTGTATAAAGACTATTCTTCTATGCTTAGTGCTGAAACGATAATACTGAACAGTGGAATTAATTTTTTATTTTTTTTGTGGAAACTTTAAGAAACTATTCAGTGCAAACGTACCCGAAACCTGTTTGCATGAGAATTTTATAGCGTAGCACTGTTTCATGTTCATTCATGTACCTCTAAAAGTTTATTCTTTCACTCTTACCACCAACAATGCAATGATGTCACACAATTGTAATGTACTTTTTCTTTCCTTATCATTCATGGGAAAAAAAAGTATTGACATTGCTAAATTGTGCAAACATGTCTGAAATGTCCACATGTCCACATTTAATTCATAATTTCTAAAAATGAAAGATTTTGATGGCAGTGCACTTTTTTTGCCATGGTATTCAGATTGATATTCAGACTTGGTAATGTAGGCCATGCAGACATGCAGATTGACTTGCAATTTCTGTCTCTTGTCTTCCAGACGCTGTTCACCGGCTGAGAGGCGAGATCGGGCCGTAAAAAAAAATGCCAGCGCCCCGCCACGAATCCTCGTCAGGATGTTAGGGCCCAGAATCCCACATGCACTCAGTAGCAAGAGCTTACTAAACAATCCTGACTGAAATACTGAGTAGTTACATACATTTATGTACCTTTTACTTGCATGATGCCCAATAATTCCTTGCTTGCCTGAACAGATCCTTTTAGCTCAGCTTTTCTGTGAATGAAGGGCTAGGTCTCTTGGGGGGCGTCTCCGGGTCTCCTCCTAGCAGAAGTATGGAAGGATGGCAAGAGAAGCGAAGTATGCAGACTGTAAGTAATAATAGATGCTAGTGGAAGATCACAATGCTCGTCACTGGAGTGGCCTGGTAATCTCACCCTCTTTTTCTCCACTCTTCTCCCGTCTGTCGCCTATCCCAGATGAACCTGCGGTCGGTGTTCACCGCCGAGCAGCAGCGAATCCTGGAGCGCTACTATGAAAATGGGATGACCAATCAGAGCAAGAGCTGCTTTCAGTTGATTCTGCAGTGCGCGCAGGAGACTAAACTAGACTTCAGTGTGGTCAGGGTGAGATTCTCACTATTTTCACGGCCTAGTGGTAACACGCTCGCCTACAAACCAGACGACCACAAAGTCACAGGTTCAAACCCCACTTACTACCACTGTGTTGGTATGTGTTATTTCACAATGCTGTAAATACAGGTTTGAGGCTCACACCAGTGAAAACAAATAGCGATTGGCGTAAACTCTGCATTGTAGAATTTTCTTTTTTTTTTATTAAACAAAGACATTTTGTGTACACACTGCTTCACTGGTGGCAAATTATCATATTAGTGAAAGTGAAGTGATTGTCATTGTGACACACTGCAGCACAGCACACGGTGTCACAACGAAATGTGTCCTCTGCTTTTAACCGTCACCCTTGGTGAGCAGTGGGCAGCCATGACAGGCGCCCGGGGAGCAGCGTGTGGGGACGGTGCTTTGCTCAGTGGCACCTCACTAAAACCTTGGCGGTTCAGGATTTGATTAAGAGTCGTCTTCTTTAACCGCTAGGCCACCACTGCCATGTACTGATATGGTATTTTTTTGTCTAGACTGCAAATGTGCCAACACATTTTCACACACTTTATCAGACCTACATTCTACAAAAATGATTATCATTTACCGTTATCTAAACGTCTTTGCTCTGTTTCTGCTTAGACATGGGTTGGGAACAAACGACGGAAGTTGGCATCAAAGGTGGACCAGAATGGGCAGAGTGTGGCACACAGTTTTGCCAACCACTCCGTGGCAGGAAGTGCAGGTGGGCTGCTGACAGGCTCAGTGTTGAGCGCTGAGTTGGCCGCGGCCCGTAGCGCCCAACGTGGCCCTTCCATAGCGCACCTTCTTCCTCCTGCCTCGTGCCCCTCCTCTTCCTCCTCCCCTTCATCTGTCTCCCCTCTCAGCAGCAGCAGCGGCGGGAACAACAATAACAACAATGACGTCATTGTCACTGGCATGTTTTCTCTTGGACGGGGATCCGGGCGACCCAACGGTCCCTCACACAACAGGACCACGTCAAAAGACTTGCCCTCACACTCCGAGTCTGAAGTCCCGTTACACCCTCGTACATCCATACACGCTAACAACTCGCCCCTCCACTCCAAAGTAGCAACTCTCCCCCTCAAAGCCCCCCACCTACAGACATGTAGCGCACCCATGTACAGCCAGATCAGGAAGCCCTACCTGCCCAGGGACCCTGCTGGCATTCCTCGTGGGTGGGTCAAGCAATATGGGATGACCCAGCACCAGTCATGGCCCAGCTCCTCACAGCCCCCGCCCATGTCAGGCCCAGCCACCCCTGCAGCAGCACCTCCCAGCATCCCCAGCTGCTCGGTGGACACCAGCGTTCGGATCCAGCAGGTGTTCACTCTCGCTGAGATCGCAGATGCTCATCAAAGACCAGCCGCAGGTACCAGCAAAGACAGGTCGGACAGGAAGCCACGACCCTCTGACCCCTCAGAGACTTTCTCTATTGCCATGGAAACAGGGGATGCGGATGATGAGTACTCGCGGGAGGAGGAGCTGGCCAACATGGGGGCGCAGATGCAAATTGGCAGAGACCAGAACAGTAGCAGCAATTCAGCCCAGGGCAGTAGCATTGGGGTGATGAGCTTGGGGACATCCAGGACTTTTTGGACAGAAGGGAAAAGGAAATCCCTCAGTCTGAGGAACCAGAACTCTATATCTCTCAACACCTCCAGCTCGGACCTGTTTGGAGAAAAAGGGTGCCAAACACAAAACTCATTCCTCATTGGCTCAGGTTTACGTGGGAACTTCCCGTTTAGACTCCTCCAGCAAAGCTCTCCACCGAGGTTACCCAACTCTAAGGTGAGGAAATGCCCAAAAATCTGAATCCATACAGTTTTAGGAATATATTAGATTCAAATCTAATTATTAATACTCTACTCCAGTTCTAGATTTATTCAGTGTGGAACACAATCTTTTTGTCACTGACTAGATCTGCACTGACAAAAATCGTTATTGGGATTGCGCATAATGTGTGGTTTTAAGATAAGGAAGAGTAGCACAAACAGTATATTTAGTATAAAAACTAAACAGTTTACAGCACAGGGAAGGCATGTGGCTGCGGTGATTTTAGCACACCAAACTGTCTTTGTGCAAGAAAAAAAAAAAAATGCTGTGATATCAAATTGCAAGTGTCACATTTTACAGTATGATAGAATACATACAAAGTAATACAACTGGCATGTGTATCATTTATTCAAAATAAATTAGTTTTTAATATGATATCAATAATTACACTGCTCTAGTCACAAGTAACTGATACCCAAACCGAGATGCTTCTGGCATGACCGTTCAGGAGATCAGGCATTAGCATCTGTAATACTTACTGACATCTTCTGCAGCTTATACCCAGGTCTTGGTGTGAACTTGGGGTTTGTTGTCCTGCAGGTTCCAGGCAACTCATCTGCACTCTGGCTTGTCAGTAACTCTCGTAAAAGAACAGTAAGTTCTCCCCCTAATTTCTGCTCTTGAGGATTTACTTGTTTCAATTGTATTTATTAGGTATTGATCAACATTCTAATTTCAGACAGCAGTCTTTTGTAAAGGAGTGATGGCTGAAGTTAGAGCTGCGCGATATGGCAAAAAAAAATTCATACTTTCCAGATCGATTTTTATCACAAATTTTCTCTGATATTCCCAAACTGAAACCAAAGACAGTTTGTTAGTATATGACATAACACCATGAGTATTTCCCTCTTTGCTAGCTTAGTGACACATAGTGAACCATATCATGTGGTGTTTTGTGCATGGTTTCTGTATTCTAGTGCCTCAGCAGCCGCGTATCTCCATATACACTAAATACATACAAAAAATATGCTAATTTCTGCCATTTTTACGGTGATCGTGAAAAATGTCCAATACTGATCAACGAGATTAAGCTGTGATCAAGCTGTGATCATCGATCAAGATTGGCCTAATTGCCCGGCCCGAGCTCAAAGCCATGTTCTTGTTTTCAACAAAGCCTAATGTTATCTAATATGGTTTAAAAATTCAATTGACTGAGCGGTTTGTTTAGTTGCAGGACAGAACTCAGTTCAGCGACAAGGACCTGTACACACTGAAACGCTACTGGGACAATGGCATGACCAGCCTGGGCTCTGTATGTAGGGAGAAGATCTCTGCGGCCTCCACAGAGCTCAGTGTGGACAGCGAGATTATCAAGGTTAGCTGTTTTCTACTGCAATAGTACTTGAACCAGGGATGTTGAAATTAATTGCATAATCGATGCATCGTGGTGCATACACAGACGATTCTACATCAATGCAGTGTAGGGCTTTATCGATTCTATACATAATGACGTTTGCGTGGTGATTTTGTGGTGGCGGCATAAAAATTCTTAAAATGTAGTAGCGGTAGTGACTGTGGTGGCGCAGCACATTTTTTACACGACCAATAGAACCCAACGACCAATAACTCTTGAGTGTCCAGAGATCTACAACATGACATTATTGTCTTACCGGGAGTTTCGAAAGCCATGCGAAAACCCCGCAGGTGCATACACATTCAGTCTGAAAGCGGCTTTAGATTTTCTCCAATGAGCAGAAAAATGGTTTGTGCTCAGTCCACGCGCACCTGACGCAACGGACGACTGAACCAGGCATTTTTCTGGCGTTTCCTGCTTCAGGTTGTAATGGGTTTGGGTCTGTGTGCAGTGGAGGAAACTCTGGTGAAGCATGCAGAGAAAGGAGGGAAGAAACAGAATCTCATGCCGCTGCTGGGGTTTCCATCATGCTCTCTATTTATTTTCACCACACCTGGACAGATGTCGGTAACCGCTCGTACATGAGACGGGGGCGTTACACATACCAAACATTAATGCTTTTTTTGTAATACAAAATGAAATAATGAAGGGACCACAGAAGCTTGGACCAGTCTGCTTGGTTCCTCTGCTTGTTGAAGAGTCGATCTGCATCAGGACCAGGGCAGATGACTATTTCCATCCACAGCCTAGTGGTGTGTGCATTTAAAGGTGAACAACCTGTAAAAATTACTGTTACAAGGTGAGCACAGACTGAACGCCGACAAAATGCTCATGCTACATGAGCACTTTATGCTCATGTAGCAAATCAAAGCGTCCACACAGGCGTATGAGACCTTAACTCTTGTATTTCGAAACATCATGTGGCAATGTAGAAAATGTATGGTATGCATTGTGATTCATTGATTTCGAGGCATTGATAATCGTAACCAAATCGCATTGTGAGACCAGTGAAGGTTCAGACTTCTAACTTTAACACAGGTACTGGAAGTGTACAACTTTTTATTCTTCATGCATGGATAAATTAATATTATTAATTAGTATGTTCAGGTGTTTTTATTATTGTCTGTACTTTCAAAGTAGCTATTTCCTAATAATATATGTCATGCCTTATGGTAACAGTAGTATTTCAGCAGTGACATGAAGTGTATTGTTTTTAACAGAAAATATGTAATATGTATCATAACAGAATTAGACAGTTGCATGGAATTGGCTACCAAACATAGAATTGACATAAATACTTCAATGAGCCACCTTTTGCAACTAGAACAGTATATAGCCTTTGAGTCTCTGGATTGTGGATGGAGGTATTTTTTACCATTCTTCCATACAAAATTAATCCAGCACAGTTAAATCTGATGGCCTCCATTCTACCACATTGTACGTATCCCTCCCCTGCATAACGTCCAACTTTGTGACTGATGCCTGAACGTTACTGCTGAGAGAGGTTACCAAACTTTTTCAGATCATTATGAATATTCATACATGTATGTGTTGTGTGTGTTTGTGTACGTATGTACGTACTCTTTTGTGTTTGTACTCTTGATGTGCTGAGTATACATTTTGGCAGCATGAATTACCAGAGCATTTGTTACATTCTCTCTTATGAACACCATTATAAAACAGATGACAGTGTGAAATGCACAAATAATGATATATTCTAAATATTTAATGCAAGGTGAGAGCAAGATCTATTATAAATTATCTTTAAGGAGGCAGCCTCGGTTTTAATAACACCACATACTCTTAATACTTCAGACCTGGATTGGCAACCGGCGGAGGAAGTACCGTCTCATGGGAATTGATATTCCACCACCCAAAGGAGGACCTGCCATCTTCTCTAAGCAGGCCTCCACCGAGGTGCCCTCGCCTCTCACCCCAGAGGGACTCGACCCCACGTCGCCAGAAGCAACGGATGGCTTAGAGCCAAATGACCAAGTGTCCATTTGTCTGTCTGACGGTGAGCAACTCATTGGGTTATTTTCATCATGAAACATCTGATGACATAAACATTCAGCACGGATTCTTGGTTCTGTATGTTTTTTGACAGAAAACAAGGCTATTATTATTATGAATAAAAGTAAAGATGTACAGTACAGGCCAAATGTTTGGACACACCTCATTCAATGTGTTTTCTTTATATTCATGACCATTTACATATATAGTACATAACTCCACATGTGTTCATTCATAGTTTTGATGCCTTCAGTGAGAATCTACCAATGTAAATGGTCATGAAAATAAATAAAAAACATTGAATGTGTGTCCAAATTTTTGGCCTGTACTGTACATACATTATATACATTTAATACTATAACAATTTAATGAACATTCTTGTAGTGAATTATTTATTTCATTCAATGAATATACACTAGCCTGTTCCATTTTTTTATCTATTAGATGAAGTTAGTGACCACCCAGTGGGTGAGGAGGCCAATGAAGAAACAGATAATCCCAGCCCTGCTAAAAATGTGGTATGAATTTACATTTCTGAGCAATATGACTTCTTGGTGAGATGTCTTGTTTATGGAAAAGCATCTTTGCTGTAATCATTTTTGTATTTCTGTATGTCATGCATTTCTGTTTTGAATAGAAGATTGAGATAATTGAAGATGATGATGAGTGTGATGGTGATGATGATGTTGTGATGACATCAGACATGGAGCAAATGCACAACCTCTTGGAATTCAAGGTACAGAAGGAGGAAAAAGGAGGAAAAATAGACAGGAAACACTCAAAAAAATATATCTATATTGTGTGTGTGTGGATTACAAAAAATTGAAGACACTGCTTGTTACTCACCAGCATGCATTAGCACAAGAGCCACTCACTGTATTGATATGCTTAAAAATACTTGAAGTGCCGCCCCCACATTGCCCCTCCCCAAAAAAAAGCTTGCACTTCCTATTTCCCACAGCAGGCCTTTAGTCAAGCCGCAGACCCACGCATGGCCAGTCACGCCTGAAATGGGCTACTGCCAGTCATTTATAATCTTCTCCCCAAACGAAAACCTTTCTGCTTCGCTGACAAGCTCGAAAATTCCGAGTGCCGCTCCGTGCTCCCTGGAAACCAGGGCTTCCTGGCTTTGCATACAAATAGCAATGCGAACAAATTATTCGCAAGTTCCAATTTGCTGGACTGAGTGGATTTACTGGAGAAATATGCAGGCACACTTTCGCATATCAATGAGCATGTTTTGATTTTAATTTGCAAATATGTTGCGAGGAGCAATCATGGCGAACCAGGAGTAACACGGACACTTTTAAAAAGTACTTCTATCAGATCCATTTGCTGCTCTGAACTGAAGTAATGATCCATCCATTATTGTGGTACCATTAAAAGACTATCAGATCTGAGTGGTATGTGATAGATGTTTTATAAAACTAGATTTAATTAATTTTTTTTCAGCATGAAGAGGTGCAGTACCTGGAGAATGAGCTAGAGAACCAAAAACAGAGATATTTTGAGCTGGAAAGATTTACGAGAAGCCTGCTGAGCGCCATGAAAAGTAACGACAAGGAGAAACAGCAGGTGAGTGCTGAATGCTGATGCTGAATCTCCACTTTCTTCTGTTGGGACACATAGAAGACCCAGGTTCAAACCTGTCTAGACATTAAGTGTCCCTGAGTGTCTCCAGGGGAACTGTCCCTGTAACTACTGATTTGTAAATCGCTATGGAAAGTGATTGTCATTGTGAAACACTGCAGCACAGCACATGGTGCACACAACGAAATGTGTCCTTTGTTAAACCATCACCCTTAGTGAGCAGTGGGCAGCCATGACAGGCACCCGGGGTTGGTGCTTTGCTCAGTGGCACCTTGGTGGATGGGGATTCGAACATTCTGATTACGGGGCCACTTCCTTAACCGCTAGGCCACCACTGATACTATAAACACAGTCTTGAGTTATACCATGGGTACTAATGCTGTATGCAGTGGCGGTTTTTAATTATGGATGACATGGGCGGTTGCCCAGGGCGGCATTCTGGTGGGAGTGGCATCAAGGGCATTGGCATTTTTCCGCCCTTACATCCCCAGCTTACAAAATAAAACACAATGCTAAAGTTAGCGCCTCCATATTCCAATTTGTCAGTTCCACCTTAAATGCTGCTCAGCAGGCTGCAATACCTGTTTTGCGCCTGTAGGGGTCGAGTTCAACGAGGCTTGCAGCCAGGAAATCTGTTTCAGAAATAAATAATGTTGTAAATCTGTATATGGTGATCTTTGTGCCCACTTAAAATTATGAACTATTAGAAATGGTATCAAGTGTTATCTGTCTGGCCCAACACTATTTTCACAGAAAATGTCTCTGAAAACTCACACGTTTAGGGTAAAATAGAATATGTGGAAATAGTCTCAACTAACACCTGTAAAACTGACCTGGGAACTTTCCTCATGTGCACATAGATTTACCTTCATTCTGCGGTCCAGCTCACCCCAAACCATCTGGATTGGGTTCAGGTCCGACTGTGGAGGCCAGGTCTCCACTTTTTGTTAAGTACATAACTCCACATGTGTTCATTCATAGTTCAGTGAGAATCTACCAATGGTCATGAAAATAAAGAAAACACATTGAATGAGAAGTTGTGTCCAAACTTTTGGCCTGTACTGTATATAGCCTGTGGTCCATTTCTTTATTTTATTGTCTCATCGCCACTGGCACTGTTTATGCAGTTGGGGGTGCAAGACAGGAAGAGGAAGCACAGTCTTTAAAACAAAAAATGATTAGCTGTTGCTAATGTTCATACTGAGAAATGTTGCTAATAATAGCTTATCTCAGAGTCCTTAAAATATGAGCCTTGGACCAGTTCTCACTGCTGAAATATCTGATGGTGACCTTTTTGAGGATTTTGAGGGCAGGCTGTGTTCTGATGACATTTTTTTTCGCCATCCATTTTTTCAGAGACATCTTTTTTTAGGGTTAATATCAAATCTATTCTAGGGCTGAGGTAGGTTCTTTTTTCAGGAACCACAAAAATGTGTTTTGCAATTTTGAATCAAAATGACTATTAAAAATTTGTTTCTGCAGGAACTGTTAGCCAGTCTACCTCAGCACATCTCAGAGAATTGGGATACGAGTCCGGAGAGGGAGGCGGAGCCAGAGCAGGTCAGAGGGCAAGCCGAACCCTCTGTATCAGAGGAGGTCAGGGGAGATGCTTCACAACCCTCGTGATGGCCACGCCCACTCCACACAGTGCCTGTGGTAACTCACACACAGCTGTACTGCGCCACTGGGCCTTTTTCTACTGCATATCAGGCTGCCTTTGCATAGAGGCTGTAGTCCGACAACAATGACAAATGCCGCTAACTTATTTTGTCTGCCTTGTTTGTCTGTTTCTGATTTTTATTTTTTACAAATGTAATATATCCTCTGTAATGTCTTCTGCAGAGTTTAAATGGTTGTCAATCTATTAAAAAGGATTATAAAATACACATTGGGACATTGCGACTGAATTTCTTTTTTGTGACTGAATGGCCTGTGAAATAAGGCACATCATATAGCAGATAAATCCACGGAAATCTTCCTTTTGACACTGGCCATGACCCCAGTTGGAGTCAGGCCCACCCCTAGCAGGAAGGAGGTATCCTATGTGTCTGTTTGGGTCAGAATAAAGGGGATGAGCAGTAAAAGCCTCTTAGCTTTTAGATGCAAGGATAAAAGACACTGAAATGTATATAGTAGTACTAGTAGTAGTATATAGTGGTAGTAGCCTAGTGGATAACACACTCGCCTATGAAACAGAAGACCCAGGTTCAAATCCCACTTACTACCATTGTGTCCCTGAGCAAGACACTTAACCCTAAGTTGCTCGACAGGGGGGGACTGTCCCTGTAACTACTGGTTGTAAGTCGCTCTGGACAAGGGCGTCTGATAAATGCCATAAATGTAAATGTGTAATGTACGTATAATATATATTTTATTGATATTTATTTTATACAGTGTGTGTATTACAATGCAATTACATTGGGGAGACATTATAGCATATATCATTCCATAACATATAGCATAATACTACAATAAATACAATTATAATAATACAAATAATCTGGGGAAAATATCCGGTTGTAATGATTGCTAAGGATGGTAATATATATATATATATATATATATATATATATATATATATAGACTTACATACATATGGGAGATCTGAAAAACTGTCCGAGGCAACGACTGAAATATTTCTTTTGTTTTATTGTGAGTATTAATGGCGTTGTCGTGTATGTTGCGACACTGTCCCTCCCCCTCCGCCTGGCTGCCTCGGATGGGGAAATCCTTGCCCGAATTGCGTCAACGCGACGTCAGCCCCGGGTTTAGTTGATGTTCAGGTAGCGCGGTGGCGGCGGCCATATTTGAGTCCACGCTAAAAGTGAAGGGCCAGCCCGGTCTGCGTATGGTCCAGTCGGACAGACCCTCCGGCACAGACCTCCACCGTCCCGGCGCTCCGGGGCTCCCGGGCCCTGCCTTTCTCGTCCGGTCGGCGCGCTGAACAGGCGGAGAAGGAGGCGCGGGCGGGCGGGCGGACGGTCGGCATGCAGCGGGATACGCGCCGCTAGTGTGGCTGGATGATGCCGTTTGCGCAGCAGCCACAGGATTCCTGGCACAAAATGGAGGTGCACGGCGTCAGTGGCGAGGTACGTCGCACGCCGGGACGGTCCCGGTCGCTCGCTCGCGTTGTCTGCAGCCGCTGTGGGTTTTTTTTTTGTTGTTGTTGTTGTTTTCGTCCGCGTTGCACCGGCAGTAAATGTCGGCTCGGCCTTCCCCTCCCACCCCGAGCCTCTGGAGTCGCTTTTGTCGCCCACTGGCTGAACGGGCTGCCATGAGAGAGTGTGCGTGTGTACACGTACGCGTACACGTACACACCACGCTGGCTCCTCGTATCGCAGGAACCGCGTGTTTCAAGGCGTGGCGGTGGAGCCCGAGACCAGCTCCGCTGTCCGGATCTCATCCAGCGGAGCATCTGCGGGGAAATCAGCCGGAAGAGGCGTGAACAGGGTCGGTTTTGTTCAGAATACTACACGCAGGTCGTGGGTTTTTTATTTAAAAGACTGGTAACACACTCGCCCATAAACCAGAAGACCCAGGTTCAAGCCCCACTTACTACCACTGTGTCCCTGAGCAAGACACCTAACCCAGAGTGTCTCGATGGGGGACTGTCCCTGGAACTACTTGTTGTAAGTCGCTCTGGATCAGGGCGTCTGAAAAATGCTGTAAATGTATAAGCATTTTGTGCAATTTTATGTTCAGCTATTTGCTTGTTGTTGTATTTGTTATGATCCAGGTTCGTCATAAACTCTTGACATTATTTCTCTTCATTCTCAATCACTTTATTATAAGTTGTCGCAGGTCTGTAATGTACTTAACACGAGTTCGAGCCCTGGTCGTCTGAGTCTGTGCATTTTTTATTTTATTTTTTGCTCCAGGCAAGTGACTGTAAAGCTTGCACGAAGTACAAACTCCACAGGTGTCTGTAGGACATTACCGAGACTTCTTAAAGCTGAGCAGGGTTCCAACCCAACCAACGCGCTGAACCGAAATGCGGCCCATTCTTACTGCTCGTGTCCAAAGATGCATGTCTATATGTACATTTATGTATATATGTGTCTATCACACACACACAGGCACACAACCGCCCAAATTACTGCCGTTTGTATGGAGATCGGTAAGTGTTCCCGAGAAGTTTATCCAAAATTGCATATGGAATAAAGCATAGCTCCATGTATCCACGTACAGGGCCGTTACCGCCGCTCATTTCAAATCACTCGGGATCTTTATTATTTCCTCCTCTCTTTTCTGATCATGCTACGTGCAAGCCGATTAGACCAGTTTAGCCACGTTACACGTTCTTGGTACGTTCCGTATTAAACGGTGGCTTATCTATAAAACTCCTGGGATGCGAAGGCCCAGGACCGTGCCGCGGGCTGCAGTGTCAGCGGCGGCCAGAGGACCAGATCCTTATGCAAGCGGCTTTCGGCGAGGCTTAGAGCCAGCATTGACCCGTGCCGCGCCGTGTCTGTAAAATAGGGCCTGCGGGGCTCTGCCGACGGGGAGGGATTCGGCTTTCGGAGCAGGTGGGGGACGCCGGAGGTGAAGCTCGGCCGAGTCGGGCCCGTGGGTTCCTTGTTTTGTTGCCGGTCGGCCGGAGCCGGGCCGCTTTCGCGAGGCTCGCGCCGCACGGACCCTCCCAGGCACACCAGGCACCGTCTCCGCTCAGCCGACCTGATGAATGGCAGCCATGAGTCATCCGCCGGGGAGGCGGGGCGCGGCGTGCCAGTTCCGCTGGCTGCGGGTGGGCGGGCGTACGCTGCAACCCCGCCATTGCAGTAGCAGCACGTCCCTGTGACTCGAGACGCGCGACGCACCCCTGCCTGTAGTCCAGGGCGGCCGTGGCAGTAGGAAAACTCACCGGAAACGCACGCACCGTCCTCTGTGCCGACTGTGTGCCCACGCAGATCCTGCTGGTCTGCGGAATACTGCAAACTTTTATTTTTTTTTTTTGTAAAAAAAAAGTTGTCACCTCCAAAAATATTCTCTCGATTAAGACAAAATAAGACAATAGGACACCTAGTTTACACGAGAGGCAATTTTATTCCCTGTCAGTGCTGCAGCCAAACACACACACACACACACACAGCGAGGATATTACTCTACGGCAGGGAAATTAAGAATGGAAGAACTGCCGGGGTTGTCAATCAATTAAAACATTCGAACTGATTCATCGCACATTTTGCAAAGGCTTCGAGACTAATCTTGCTGTAATATTTTAACCGGTTCGAGAGACGTTCGAAATGGAAGGCTTTGGCGGAGGCACTTCCCATTCACGTCTCATAAATCTGCTACAGTCGTCTCCTGCTTTTGCCAGGATGGCTGTGCAACGCTGTGCAGCCGCCGTATGATGTGCTGTATGTGCTGTGGATCATTCTGGAATTGTGTTATTGATTTATATTCCCGGATGAAGGGCACAATAAAGGGCGTCACGTAGTCCACGGCAGTGATTCTCATCCCTGGCTGCGGGACCCGCTTTTAAGCCACACTTCAGAACCAACCTGGGTGGCTGTGGAGCACTGACCACATGGTGTTTTTAGCCATTCATAAATCGGTAGCCAGATCATCTTAAGATCTGTAATAAATAGCAATGTGCTGAAATTGCTTTATCTTTCCCTGTAGCTGTAAACTCTTCAATTTGCAGCCAAAAAATTTAACTTTTTCATTTTAATTTAAGTCTTATTTACTGTGCTATTGCGACATTTGTTATGTAAAGTCAATATTTGTCAGAATCACATTTATTGGCCAAGTATGTGGGTTTATACTATGTAGGTTATACTATACATGGCTTCTCTTGCAAACAAAATTACATTTAAATTTATGGCATTTATCATATGGCCTTATCCTGAGGATCTTACAAGCACTAGTTACAGGGACAGTCCCCCCGGAGACACTCAGAGTTAAGTGTCTTGCTCAGGGACAAAATGGTAGTAAGTGGGGTTTGAACCTTTCTGGTATTCAGGATCATAGACTAGTTTCTTACCCACTAGGCAGCTGTCACCTCAAATGATTCCTAAAATTGCTGAATTTCCTAATTAAGCAATTAATGGTGAGCGTAGCATAATATTATTTTGTCTTGAATACTGTTGGTGTATTTGAATTCTTTGAACTTAATCTGTACGTTTTCTGACTGGACGCCGCGGCGGTGGGATTATGTAACCCTGAGATGAGGGAGTTTTAAACTGCTTCATGTCTTCAGTCCCTCTGCAGCATTAATTCCTTGTAAGTACAGGGCAATCGGGGGCACGAAGCGTATCAGGGAGAGAAAAGCCGCCATGTACTGTCCATCTACTGAGAGATACTGCTTCCTGTCCGGATGCTGACAGGCGCGCCACGTGTACGCACCACATATGCGGAGGAGTGGAATATACGAGCGCGAGAAGTGGCTCTTATCCCTGTGCGCCCACAGGACGCTGCTGTGGGCTCTGATGGGATGAGTTGAGCGCCATCGCCACATGGCCACCTGCAACCTGGCCGTTCAGTCTTCTACCGATGGGAACATACCTCAATGGTCTCAATTCGTTCGTCGGAAATGGTTACGCGTAAAAGGCCGTCTAGCTTTGTGTTAACTTGTTAAGAAAATGATCAGGAAATGAATTGTGATTGATGGTTACTGTGCGACTGTATTAAACTGCGCTCGTCACATGTCACCGTGCTGTGATGCTGCTGAAACAATGCGGTTCTTTGGATATTTTAAAATGAAAACATGAAAGGAAAGTGAAGTGATTGTCATTGTGAAACACTGCAGTACAGCACATGGTGACTCAAATACACCAACAGCTTTTTAGGTCCTTACTGCTCTTTCTTTATGGCTCTTTCTCTCTTTCTTTAAACATTGTAAAAACTGTAAGTCATTTGCACACCTTCACCCTACCAGTTACACATATTTTACGTTAAAGACGTAAAAGTGTAATACTTGGTTATGTTTGCAATATTTGCATATTGGTTCATTGTTTACTTGCAACATTTGCAATACTGTGGTCTGTAGCAGTTGCAGAAAGCATTTCACTGCACATCATACCGTGTATGACTGTGTATGTGACAAATTAAATTTGAATTTGAATCAACGAAACGTGTCCTCTGCTTTTAACCATCACCCTTGGTGAGCAGTGGGCAGCCATGACAGGCGCCCGGGGAGCAGTGTGTGGGGACAGTGGCACCTTGGCGGATCGGGATTCGAACCGGCAACCTTCATTAACCGCTAGGCCACCACTGCCCCAAAAAACATGAAAACCTATGAGGTGTGAACACCTTTACTGTAATTCAGGGCAATATATCAGAATTTGTTTCCGCATTTGATGCCAAAATGTATTAGTGAAGGTAAAAGGAGGAACATTTCTACTTAAATCTTGCTTGATGGTATTCATGATTTAGCAGGAAAAACCAATGAGTCAGATATTAGCATAATTTTCTAGTTATCTTTGGATCCTGAAAGCCACCTCTCATCTGCGTGTGAATAGTTTGGCATGGTGGATATTGCAATTTATTATTATTTTTTTTAATCATCTTTTATCTCTTACAGCTTGGTGTGTGTTGATTGGCTTTTGGATGTGTGCTTCAGCATTTGTGTGTGGGTAAACAAAAATGTGTTCTTCTCCCCTCAGGTCAATGGGCATCAGATCACAGATGAACCAATGGAGGAGGGAGAGTCTCTTTCACATTGTGTAAGTAAATTGGTGTTGGTGGGTGGTTGTCAGTGGCAGTGGTTAGCACCATTACGTGTGGGTGAAAGCTTGATTGCATCAGTGTTTTTGGTGGTGTGTGGGCATTCTATGATTGGCAGCAACGCATTTCTGAATGTGCGATGTGTTGGGGGGGGGATTTGGATTAGAGGTTTAAATCTCTCTCTCTGTCTCCGGTCTGCTCTCTTTTTCTCCTACTTTCTCTCTGTATCTTTAAATCTTTAATCTTCCAACCTAGGGTAGTGTACTTTTCAGATAAGGATTAAGCATAGCTGTTAATTTACTTAAAAATAAAAAGGGTCCCCAAAATGTGAGCTCTGATGTTTTCTTTCTTGTTTTAATGAAGAGGGTGAGAACATGCTGCTCTCTATAAACCAGGGTTTTGAATTCTTATATTCTACAAACTGAGGAAAGTCTGTGGGAAGGGATGAAGAAGATTGATTTACATTTACAGCATTTATCAAACGCCCTTATCCAGAGCGACTTACAATCAGTAGTTACAGGGACAGTCTCCCTGGAGCAATTTAGGGTTAAGTGTCTTGCTCAGGGACACAATGGTAGTAAGTGGGATTCGAACCTGGGTCTTCTGGTTTATAGGCGAGTGTGTTACCCACTAGGCTACTACCACCCGCATCAGTGAATGAATGATCAGTGAACTGTGCACTGCTGTCTTTTCCACAACACGCTATGCATCATGATAGAACACAATTGACGTCTCAGCATTTGAAGATTACCTGTAAATGGCATGGCAGTAGCCTAGTGGGTAAGACACTTGCGTGTGAACCAAACGACTACAATGTCACAGGTTCAAACCCCACTTACTACCATTGAGTCCCTGAGCAAGACACTTAAGCCTGAGTGTCTCCAGGGGGACTGTCCCTGTGGTTGTAAGTCACTCTGTATAGGGGCGTCTGATAAATGTTGTAAATATGAGCTGCCACTCTCTGACAACATTGTGGTTGGTGAATGGTGTTGATGACATTTCCGTGAATGCCTGCTCTCATCCTCATGCCTCCTCTCTCTTTCCACTAAGGCCGATATAAAAGCGGGAAAAAAATCATAATAGGGGACCTTTTAACAGTATTACACAAATATTATAATTAACCAAAGTGAAAATGACCATAAGACAAAATGGAACATTTACATATTCCTATTAGTAAATGCAGAGTGGAATGAAGGTCGTGTGATGCCGTGGTCTGTTAGCGAGCTGTAATACAAGCATATATTTATGTTCAAGGAGAACATAAGACACAGACGTCATTGGGTAGTTGCTATGGATTCTGCTAAAGTGCATAGTGCATAGATTGTGCAATGACCAGTGTAACATTAACAGATTGCAGTCGACAATGGTGAACATTAAGATGGTGTGGTGTCATGTCCTAGTTCAGCATCCTTAACGGCCTGAGGATAAAAACTCCTCCTGAGTCTGTCTGTTGCGAGGCGACTGTTAATGCAGAAGTTACTGAATCGAGAGATGACATTTAGGACTGATTATAAGTTATTCGCTCAGGCTGGAATGTAGTGAATTTGTGAAGATTTTCTCAGCATGTGTGCTACATGCAGGGTCACCACGGTGGATCAGCCGGTCTGACTGTCCACACGATTGGCCTGGCAAAAGTTTTACGCTGGGTGCCCTTCCTGACACACCATCCCACCCCACCTCAATTTTCCTCGGCATGGGGTCTGTACCAAAAAAAAAAAAAAGCATGTGCATCCTCAGTGGCTGGGTTAAATGATATTTCTCTTTGATTTTCCCAAAAGGTCGATGCAAATGACAGTCAGCATAAGTTTCAAAGTCATTAAGCATTAGAGTAGGGTGGTAGTAGCCTAGTGGGTAAGACACTCGCCTATGAACCAGAAGACCCGGGTTCGAATCCCACTTACTACCATTGTGTCCCTGAGCAAGACACTTAACCCTGAGTGTCTCCAGGGGGGACTGTCCCTGTAACTACTGATTGTAAGTCGCTCTGGATAAGGGCGTCTGATAAATGCTGTAAATGTAAAATGTAAAGTATAATTTTAATGTTACAGAACAAACCTCCCAGTGATACCAGTACTTTTTCCATAAATAAAAAACTTAAAATGCCACGCTCCAAATTATTACACACACCAGCCTTTCAAAACATTTTATAGGTTGGAAACAACAGATAATGAGCGTTTGCAGCATATTTACTGAAATCAAAAACATCTTTTCAGGTCTAGTAACATTTTAAATGTAAGACCCCTTATATGATACTAGCTGAAAAACTCTTGCATCCATTTAACTTTTGGAGAGTTTCTGCAGGGGCAGTGGTGGCCTAGCAGTTAAGGAACCAGCCCCATAATCAGAAGCTTGCTGGTTCAAATCCCGGTCCGCCAAGGTGCCCCTGAGGTGCCACTGAGCAAAACACCATCCCCACACATGGCTGCCCATTGCTCACTCAGGGTGATGGGTTAAATGCAGAGGACACATTTCACTGTGTGCAACGTTTGCTGTGCTGCTGTGTATCACATGTGACAATCACTTCACTTTTATCCAGGGTTTCACTGCACTTATCAGTGAACAAGACTGTTTAAAAACGAGTCTTCGTGTATTTCTGATTTCTGCTTGTGAGTATTGGTTAGGGGTGGCTGACTAGAAGGTTTATGCAGAACTGCACGCCTCTGGAGGATCCACCAGTGGCCCCAGCAGCTTCAAATACCTGTTTGCTGCTTTCTAATGGCATTTTAGCAGCCGCTGTCTTAAACTGTTGTATTTGTCTCGCAGAAACGTTTATCTGCGCAAACCCCGGTGTATTAAATTAAACCTGCGCAAACCCCTGGTGTAATTGTATTAAATATAATTTGAAATGTGGTGTAAATAGATGGAAGCATTGGCACGAATGAATGCAGTGCGTGGTTCTAGATAAACTGTACCAACAAGCCCTGTTGTAACACAAACTGCTAGAACGCTGCAGAGGACCCATTTCGTTGTGTCACCGTGTGCTGTGCTGCAGTGTTTCACAATGACAATCACTTCACTTTCACTTTCAAATGTAGCTTTATGTGTGTATCATGTGTTGTGTATGGCCTGTGTACAGTTTGTGAAGCAGGAGCTCAGCAGTTTTAGCATGAACTTCAGTGGAGAAATTCTCCACTGCTCTTGTCCCAGGAGCCACATCTCTCCACATTAATAATGCAGGTCATCTTTTGTACTCCCCCCTATGGCCCTGTTGTCAGGGAGGTTTGGTCACGTTCAGTAGCCCCCGAAGCACAAGCGCAGGTTTTGTCCACGTTCCGTCTCCCGGTGGAGCCCTCCGTCAGAGACCAGAGACGCCTACCTAAACACGATTAATTAGCCGAGCTCGCCACTGCGCATGGGGAGCACCTCCTGCGGCTCTCGACCCTTAGCGATGATGGAGAGGCCAGGCATATTGATGTGCACCTCCAGGGCTTTCTGCGGCGAAGCCTCCATGTTGGGCCTCGGGTGCCTGCTGAAAGCTGTGAACGTTCTAGTTCATTCTCACTCGGCCGCTGGCTGAGGGCTTTTATGAGGTGCGGTGAGTAAGAGTTTTTCCAGCGGGGATTTCGCTGATATATGAAAGTGTTTTGTTGGACCTTTTTTAACTTTTATTTTATTGTTTTTTTTTTAATCCCGCCTCCTCTTTCTCCATCCATTAAATTGAGTAGTCTCAGGAAAAGCTATTATGCAACACTGTGTTGCTGCCATTCTCAAACTTTTTATAATGATGACCAGCTCATCATTAAATGTTCGGATGACCAGCATTAAAAAAACACTTTTATTTAACTAGTTTATAGTGTTGTAAATGATTCTATTCATATATAATGTATATAATGTTTAATAATATATCTTTTGCTCTGATCAACACTGCAAACACACTAGGGCTGCAACAACGAATTGATTAAATCGATTACTAAAAGAGTTGGCAACGACTTTCCCAATCGATTCGTTATGTCGCGCGACGCGGAGACGTTTGATTATTAAAAAAAAAAAAAAAAACTTTATTTGAGCGCGGAGCGGAGTGAACACACTCGGTCTCTCTCGCGCACAGATGCTAGCAGAGTTTGGCGCCTCATAGACAGCGCGGAGCAAAAATAAACAAAAAACGAGCGGAGGTAGAGGACAGATACATGGCGGAGGCAGAGAAATCTGTGCGAAAATATGCAAAAGTGACATGGCACGGCACGGCAGCACCACGGCAATGATCCTGCACCTGAAACGCGTGTTTGATGAGGAGGAAGGGAGTTCAGCAGCAGGGGAGTTCGACTATTGTGTCCCTGAGCAAGACACTTAACCCTTAGTTGCTCCAGGGGGAGACTGTCCCTGTAACTACTGATTGTCGCTCTCGATAAGGGCGTCTGATAAAAGCATGACAAGTTAGCGTTAGCTCATTAATAACAGTAGTAAAGCAGGAGTGCATTAAAAGACCTTGCATTAAAAGACTAAAGACATGTTTTTATTCACTAGCCTTTTTTGGACCATTAATTTTTCAATCTGTTGTCATGTATAGATACACTGCAAAAAAAACTTTTCTTACCTAGTAATTTTGTCTCGTTTCCAGTCCAAATATCTAAAAAATCTTAAATCAAGTTTCCTAGACAAGAAAAATGGCATGAGAAAATTAAGTGATGCTTAAAACTTAAAACTGTTTGAGATTATATCTCATTTAGATTAGTTTTCTGACCCCATTGGCAGATAATTTTGTTGTTTTAAGCAATCACTTAATTTTGAGATGTTTTTTCAGAAAACAAGACTATTTCATGTGTCTAGTAAATGTATCTTGATTTAAGATTTTTAGAGATTTGGACTGAAATCAGGACAAAACTACTAAGTTAGAAAAGCATTTTTGCTGTGTGTGTGTGTGTGTGTCAGTGTGAGAGTTTGTGAGTGTGTGCGTCTGCAAGTGTGCATCTGCAGTGTAGTGTAGAGAACAAGTTCTGACATTCAAACAAATCCTGTTAAATTTTCGGATTTGTAATTATTTATCGTTCTGCCAGCTCAGGTGGCACTTTATTTAAAAAAAAAAAAAAAAGTCTATATTTGGCAGATGTAAAGCATACATGTGTATGTTTTTTGTGTTAGTCCATTTTTATTTTATTTTATTTTTATTATAACAGCTCAAGGAGCAACATGTTTGTGCACTTTCTAAAGATTTTGGTTCTGTTTTTGAATAAAGGGTTGGAAATTAATGCTTTTCTTGTTTTTTGTTTTTTATCATATTCTACGATTAATCAAAAAATAATCGACAGATTAATCGTTTATTAAAATAATCGTTAGTTGCAGCCCTAAAACACACACAAATGAGGATACTAACTGTACAGGAGGACATTTCTGACTTACAATACAAATATTAGTAATTATGGGTTATTTTGGGTTTATAGTGTGTAAGACATTTGTAGATTATACCAACCATCTTGTTCTCAATAGAAAATAATATTGGACTGAAAAGTTACTGAAAAATTGTCAACTTTCTTATTTTTATGCAAGCGTGTTGCATTGTTTCTGCAGGACGATGGGGCCTATAAGGAGATACCCATCACTCACCATGTGAAAGAGGGCTGTGAGAAGGCCGACCCGTCCCAGTTTGAGTTGCTTAAAGTTCTGGGTCAGGGCTCTTTTGGAAAGGTGGGTCCCGCTTGCACCTCAACTTGAGATTCTTTCCTGATAATGATTTAACCACAATGTTATTTTGTTTTTATTTTTTTCTCTTTTATTTCTCTCTTCCAGGTTTTTCTGGTCCGTAAGATTGTGGGTCCAGATGCAGGTCAGCTTTATGCAATGAAAGTGTTAAAGAAAGCGTCTCTGAAAGGTGTGCAGCTCCAGACTTTAAGCTCCAGACTTTAGTGGTATTTCATCTCCTGCTGTCCCACAATTCGTCATGGATCTTTTTTTCTCTCACAGTGAGAGATCGAGTTCGCACAAAGATGGAGCGAGATATTCTAGTGGAGGTGAATCATCCCTTCATTGTGAAGTTGCACTATGGTAAGCTCCTCCGGCCCACAAGAACAAAGCCCAGCTCTGGAGCTTAATTAAGTCCAGGAACCTCGCAGGCCGTAGGAGACAACTTTCAGCACGCTTTTCGGGATGCTGGTCACAGCTTGTAGCTTGTTATGCAGTGCCACGCGCGCGGTTCAGTCAGCATGAGCTCGTTTGTTGTGAGGTCGTCGTTTGTCCCACAACGGGCGCTGTGTGTTTTCGTATTAGTCCGTTTCACCGTGTGGCGCGCCACTTTAATGGCACTTGAACTAATGGGTGTGTTTCGGTCAGCCCTTTTAAAATAACTCCTGATCATCTCTCTGTCACTACTGAGCCTCATTCCCACACTTCTCTCTGATTTAAATACGCTTTAGACTCTGATTAATAATTTAATTTGTTGCAAAGGCTGTGATTGGCATCACTGCATTTAACATATTTTATCCTGTGCACGTTGGGTAGGGTAGAATAACCTGATCAGTTTCAAGCCGATTGCAAAAATGTGTGAAAGTTTTATAGAAAAAAAAAATTGCTTCTGCTGAGATCATGGGTGAATTTTCTGAGGATTTATTCTTGTTTTTTTTTTTTGGGTGGTAGTCGCAAGTCGTGCTTTATTTGGCTTTTTTTTAATGAGCAGCCTACCTGCAAGTACACAGTTCTAGATCTCCTGTGCTTTCGTAAGAAAAGAAATTGTCTAAGATTTATTTTTACTCTGTTTTTACTCTTTGTATTTGTGTGTATGTATGTGTGTGTGTATGTGTGTGTGTATACATTTACAGCCTTTCAGACAGAAGGGAAGCTCTATTTAATTTTGGATTTTCTCAGGGGTGGGGATGTCTTTACGCGCTTATCCAAAGAGGTAAGCACATTCTTCTCCTCTGATTATATGAATCTGCCTTTTTTCGTCCTGTGAAAAAAAAACAACAACTTTAATTTACATTCTTATACTTTTTTTATATATATATGTATATATAAATGCCCTGTCAAGGTCTTTCTTACTGATTCAGGACGTTCATGCACAAACTCTGTATAATTACGTGGTGGTGTAGTTTATACATGTTTCTGTAGGTCTGTAGGATGTTGTGTGTCGTCTTTAAGATGTCGAGTTCACAAAGCTGCTAGTTTTTGACATTTGACATTTGTCGTGTGCTTTGATGTAAGATCGAATCATTAAATTTTAATTTAATGAACTCCAATGTACATGTGTAACCACTTGTTTTCTGCAGTAGCATTTGTTCATAATAACTGTTTAATCCTTCTCCCCTCCTGTTGACTTGTCCTCATTAATTATGTAATTGTCTTTTTTTAATTGTTATTTTTGTATATTCTTTTGGGGTTTTTTGTGTGTGTGTGTGTGTGTGTGTGTGTGTGTGTGCGCGCAGTCAGAGATCAGATAGTAAATCTGTCCAGTTTTTACTAGGTAATGTTTACAGAGGAGGATGTGAAATTCTACCTTGCAGAGCTGGCCCTGGCTTTGGATCACCTTCACAACCTAGGCATTGTTTACAGAGACCTGAAGCCAGAAAAGTAATGTATCCCAAACCTCACCCAGACCCCCACCCCACCCCCCATTCTTAACAACTTCCCAAGAACCCCCCCCACTACCCACCGACAACAACACTCCACAATTTAATACACAGTCTACACAGGGAGGCAGTAGAATCAGCTGATCTCTAGTGCGACTTTAGCTTCCTGAATGGAGATGGACGGTAGCGACACAGTTGAGCTTAGATCACACATGGAGCACCAGTCCAGAATACCGACCCAGACTGCACTCATCCATGTTGCTGTATCACACTGACGTCTTGATGCTTAATTGTCCTGTCTGAACAGTCCCATCCGCTCTCTCGCGAAAAGCCGCGTTTGAAGGCGTAATTTCAAAGTCGATTGGAGGAGGGGCCGAGAGGGTCGACTGGACTGTTCACATATGTTTTCTTCAGATTTTGTTGCTGATGTTTTGATTGTGGCAAAGTTTCTGTGTATCTGTATTGGAGAATGTGATTTTAATTTTCAGCATTTTGCTTGATGAAGCTGGACATATCAAGTTAACAGGTACGCACCATTACTGGCTGTTGACCTTTTATAAAACCTGTATCGCTCTACACTGCGTGTGAGCTGTCAGACCTACGCTGTTGTGTAGATAGACGTGTTCTTGTAAGGAGTAGTTCTAGTGGCTGGAGCTTGAATGCGGCATACGTTTTGCTGTGTTGTCATGTGTTGCAACATCCTGCATGCACACACGCAGACACACTAACACACACACACACACACAGTTGTGGCTCCGGCGGTGTGTTGAGCTGACGGCATTGCCTTTGTTTCAGACTTCGGGCTCAGTAAAGAGTCAGTAGACCAGGATAAGAAAGCTTACTCGTTCTGCGGTACTGTGGAGTATATGGCCCCTGAGGTGGTCAACAGGAGGGGCCACACGCAGAGTGCCGACTGGTGGTCTTTAGGGGTGTTAATGGTGAGTTGTCATCCTCCCAATCCCTCTGTCACAGTGATTTTTGTGTGTGTGTGTGTGTGTGTGTGTGTGTGCGCGCGTGCTATTGTTTACATCGTTGCTCATTTCTTTATGTGCAGTTTGAAATGTTAACAGGAACGTTACCATTCCAAGGAAAAGACCGAAACGAGACTATGAACATGATTCTTAAGTGAGTATAATCTACTGTGCAGCATGTATATGTGCAAACTGCTTCCTTTGGAAGGTATTCTCTCTGTATTAACATTTTCTAAAACAGTGTTTAATAGTGACACGTTATCACAGTGTAATTAAATGAGTACGTTTTTTTTTTTTTGGTAATGTAATTAAAAAGCGTGCATTTGTATGGTCTGTGCTCAGGTTCACGAGGTGCATGAATCTTATTAAGTGTGCTGCAGTCAGTCAGTCAGTCACTCTCTGTTTTCGTTCCAGAGCTAAATTGGGAATGCCTCAGTTCTTAAGTCTCGAAGCTCAGAGTCTTCTAAGAATGCTCTTCAAAAGGAATCCAGCAAATCGCCTAGGTGTGTGTCTGTGTGTGTGTGTTAATTTAATCTGTTTAAAGGTTTGACGACAAAACATGACTGGAATAGCCGTGCAATTTGTGGTGTGTCCTCAGGAGTCTTACAACTTCCAATCGTGTCTGTGTGTGTGCGTTTTGGCACCGTGGCTGCTTTGTCTGTGTGTCTGATCTCTTAGCCCTCAGTGGTATGACTTTGAACCATATATCATGTCTCTGTGTGTAGGGGCAGGGCCTGATGGCGTGGAGGAAATTAAACGACACGCTTTCTTCTCAACTATTGACTGGAATGTAAGTCAAATGCTGTCAAAAACATAATATAATGTTAACATAAATCCTATCTCATTAATAAAACCAACAAGGTGTCCCTGAAGAAATTTGTGTTATGCATCAGCATTGGCACCATTAAATATAGCCACTTCTGGTGGTATTATGCAAATATATATATATTTTTTTTATGCAACGTGTGTAAAGGCTCCCAGTGAAATTATTTAGAATTCATACACTTGTTCAAAATTGATTATAAGAATTCTCTCAAATTGACTGTCATTGCTGAAAATAATTAAAAAAATAACCTCATTATGTCTAATTTTGTCAATGACTCATGACTTGTAATGTAATATTTCTATCTGGTTTTATGTTTTGAACGGAGTTGTACATACTAAATTAGTTATTGAAAATGTATTAAGATTTTGGCACAAACAGCTCAACTCCTTCGTTAAACCTATGCTGAAGGTGACTTCCGTTGAACTCCTCTAAATGGTGAGGTGCAGACTCCCCCCTTCTCCATGTGGCCTGGGTCCATGCCTGGCTCTGGCTGCCGGTGTGCTTTTGAGCTGGGCAGGGCTCCAGCTCTGACTGGGCCAGGCTAATAGGGCCGGCGAGGGGGCGACATGCGTCTGCAGGGCCTGATTGAGCGTGAAGCAGGGTAGAGGCTTCTCCTGGAGAGGTTTTTAGCCTAGTGCTAATGCTCCTCCCCCCAGCCAACTCTCCCCTCCTCATTTTGGAGCCCCTTCCTCTGAGCATATGTGCCTTAGTTTCCATCCAACAGTGTGATTAGATTTGGCTTTTCCTGGTAATGAGGAGTCTGGATTTGGATCCTAGTGTAGTTCTGAACTTGGCTAATCTCTTGTGCTGGATCTAAACCAATATGCTGATTCTGCATTCAATTCACTGTTCAACCCCTAATTATTTTTATTTATTTATTTTTATACATTATATATAGAAATTTTATATGTTCTGGAATTCCATGACATTTGTTAGGTTTTTTTGTTAGCCTTTAAATGAATTTAAATAGTAATACTAGCAACCATGAATCTTATTGAAACGTTGCGTTTGTTTATAGTGTAATACAGCCTTGGAGAGTGTTTGTTTTTGCAGATTTTTTTTCGTGGCATTATGTTCTGTGAGCAGGAGTGTGTGAATTTCATATCTGACTGCTGCGTTTGCTTTCTGCTTGTCAGAAATTGTACCGGAGGGAACTTCAGCCTCCATTCAAACCTGCGGCAGGAAAACCAGATGACACGTTCTGCTTCGACCCAGAGTTCACAGCCAAAACCCCGAAAGGTGTGTATAGGTGCCAAACAACAACAAGAAATATTGCACAACCCTCAAAATATTGAAGCTTTTTTAATAGAAGTTATTACATTTGCAGTCTAGTTTCAAATATTCAAGACACGTGTTTCTTTGAGTGTCTTTTTGTCTGCCAGTGTCTCTTTGTGACATGACGTCTGTGCGTGTGTGTGTGTGTGTGTGTGTGTGTGTGTGTGTGCACATGCCTGTGTGCTTCAGATTCCCCAGGTATTCCCCCCAGCGCAAACGCCCACCAGCTCTTCAAAGGTTTCAGCTTTGTAGCACCAGCCTCCCTGGAGGACAGCAAGAGCTCCCCTATGGTCAGCATCCTCCCCATCGTACAGGTAACTCGCATGCTGTTTCTCGCACACATACACACACACACACACACACACACATACACCTTGATGTTCCTGCACATACTTTTCTTTAAAAAATATCAATACTCTATCTACTAAAGAGAGACGTATTTTCCAATATTGTATTATATTACTGTCTATGTGTGTGTGTGTGTGTGTATATATATATATATATATATGTGTGTGTGTGTGTGTGTATGTGTGTATATACACATACACACACACACACACACACACACACACACTGCATGTAATATTAATTATGCAGGATCATCTAAATTTGAAGTTTGTAGGTTGGATAGCTTGAAGGTTTTATAATGTCATCTATAGTTCTACTTTTGCATCCCTCACTGTGTGTGTAGATGCACAGCGGCACGGCACAGTTCTCAGACATGTATGAGCTGAAAGAAGACATTGGTGTTGGCTCCTACTCAATCTGCAAGCGCTGCATACACAGAGTCACATGCATGGAGTTTGCAGTCAAGGTGAGCGACCACAGCCCGGTCGTACATTTTGGGTTGGTAACCATGTAGTCCAGCATTTCCCAACCTTGCTCCTGGAGTACCATTTCAACCTCATCACAGCCTTGGTTCACGTGGCTCACTTTGCACTGCCATTAACATCCAGAAATTAGCAGGTTGTAAGCAGCTAAAGGGTGGAACGAAAATGGGCGAGGTTGAGGAAGCACTGCTTAGACTTATATTTAATTCCAAATATATGTTCAGGTGAAGCTTTGGTCAATTATTTTATCCTATAGAGTTGGTAAAATGTCACTTAGGCTTTCAACTGTTTGCACCAAATGCTGCAATGAATGTGACCATGGAACACACTGGATATGCTTTAGCTTCTCTTCTCATATAAGACGAGCTTATTTGGACCAATGGACAAATATTCATGTACTTAAAATTAAAAGTTATGTTTGTGTCTTGCTGCCTGGTTTAAAACTGTTTAAATACACTGGCACCAGCAGAGGGCAGCGTAACCCAGATCAAGTGCATCCTGTAACATTGGCTGTGTGATCGCTTCTCATTGCTTTTAGATTATAGATAAGAGCAAGAGGGATCCATCAGAGGAAATCGAGATCCTGATGCGCTACGGCCAGCACCCCAACATAATCACGCTAAAAGACGTGAGTCTCTCCCATCTCTGCATCACTGGCCCCTTTTGGGTTTTATGTATGGCGTGTGTGCAACTCACCGACGCGTTTGCAGGTGTACGACGAGGGACGGTATGTATACGTGGTGACGGAGCTGATGAAAGGTGGGGAACTGCTGGACAGGATCCTGAGGCAGAAGTATTTCTCGGAGCGGGAGGCCAGCGCTGTGCTCTACACAATCACTAAGACTGTGGACTACCTGCACTGCCAAGGGGTGAGTAATTTTAGAGCCACATAGCAAGTAATAATACAAAATAAATAATGGCATGGCATGAATTGCAGTCACTGCATAAATTGGCACTTGCATCATTATACCAAAGGCATTAACATGTACTACATTAGTCTTAAACTGAGGGTAAATAAATTAATTATTTAGACAAATTAGCATGCAATTTCTGGACTGAGTGCAACCCCGGTGATCACTTACGTTTGAGACTATTTCTGGTTTCCTTGGAAGGCTTGTGTGGATGTGAACACCCGTTCCCTCTGTCCATTTAGGTGGTGCATCGGGACCTGAAGCCCAGTAACATTCTCTACATGGATGACTCGGGGAACCCAGATTCGATCCGCATATGCGATTTTGGCTTCGCCAAACAGCTCCGTGGGGACAACGGACTACTGCTCACTCCCTGCTACACTGCCAATTTTGTGGCACCAGAGGTGAGGAGAAGTGTAACACACAAACATTACCCCATTTGAGTTCAAACTTGATTACAAAATAATTTCATAGTTTAAATTCTAAAAAAAATATTTTTTTTTTTTGTCAAAGTAGCCATTAGTCAAAGAGAGATGAGACTAAGTTGAGCTGACCAATGTAGCATTGTCCTGTGGAAAGGGGCCACTATTCACATGGTGTAACATGGTAAACATCAAATAAGTCTTTTACAAAGTTCTCCTCATCCACAACTTAGAATATTTATTATTTTATTCACAGAATACTGTAAACTGGAGCACCTTGGAATACATAAAACTTGTATTTAAAACTGCTGTCTGCACACTTCCTTCTCAGCTTGTTCACTTTCAAGAGAAGCCAGAGAATTTAATTTGGCACCAGATTTGCACACAGTACATTTGAAGCGGCCCAAAACGGGTGCTGTTGAATTGCAGATTTTGTGATCAATGAGTCATGAGGCAGCAATCAGTCAACTCAAAGAGGTGCGTAATTAGCTCTGCTGAACTCTGCACTAGGTACTGATGAGGCAGGGTTATGATGCTGCCTGTGACATCTGGAGTCTGGGTGTTCTTCTCTACACCATGTTGGCAGGGTAAGTCCTGTACTGTAGCATCTCCTTAACTGAGGGCTGCAAACCATGTATGTATGTATGTATGTATGTATTTTATTGTTTGTTTGTTTTTAGCTACACCCCTTTTGCCAACGGCCCAAATGACACCCCGGAGGAGATCCTACTACGTATCGGCAGTGGAAAGTTCTCGCTCAGTGGTGGAAACTGGGATACTGTGTCAGACAGTTCAAAAGTACATGCACATCCTGTCTTTTCAGACACAGTGTTTTGACATTACAAATAAATGTCCTTCAACAGTCGTTTTTTTTTTCGTCTCGCAAAATCCAAAGTTGAGTTTTGCCAACGTTTGATCTACCTGCTCATGTTTGGTGTAACAGACTGTCATTCTTAACCAGTTTGTAGTTAACTGGTTTAGATGCTCCCCCCCTACCTTGTCCAAGACATGCCAGGACCCCCCAACAGCTATTGTTTCCTGCATACATGCAATAACAGAATAATTGATTCAATACAGACTTGAATTTACCATGTAAACTTTATCATGGATGTGCACAAGAGGGTGCTGTTTGTCTTTCTTCAGTTTCATCCTAGTTTCACTCAAACAAATGTAGTACAGGTCAGAGCACATCTCTCTATCAGCACGTCCTGGCCAATTAACTAAATGTTTCTAAAAAAAAAAAAAAAAAAAGCATAAAATGGATTATTTGAGCCCATGAGCCCATACGGTGCTGCTGTTCTGCCTGCTTTCAATTTGATTGTACCATGTAGTTCAGCTCCATTTGGAATCAGTTTGAATCCCATTTACCTTGCAGGACCTATTGTCACACATGCTGCATGTGGACCCTCACCAGCGCTACTCGGCAGAGCAGGTGCTGAAACACTCGTGGATCGCCTGCCGGGACCAGCTCCCCCACTTCCAGCTCACGCGGCACGACGCACCACACCTGGTCAAGGTCAGTCTGCATATGGAGCCAGTGGTTCCAGCATCCATCCAGACATGCGGCCAGTGTCGTATGTTGATTTAAATAGAACTCCACCCCAACCCTTTTTAAAGCTAGGTACATTTTTGTAAAAAAAATTAATTTCTCTTTGTGTCTGTATCACCCTCAACATCCAAAGGGAGCAATGGCCGCCACCTACTCTGCGTTGAACCATAAAACATGCCAGCCTGTTCTGGAGCCAGTGGCAGCTTCCAGCCTTGCACAGCGCAGGAGCATGAAGAAGCTCACTTCCACCGACCTGTAGTGGGCAACGCTGCTCGCTCTACTGTGTCCTCTCCCTTTTTATTTATTTAACTCAGACCCCGATCCCAAAATTTGGTCATGGAGGCTGTGCATCGAGCCAGAGGCTACAAGAACTCAAAAGAGAAAACACACACACACTCTTTCTGTTACTGCTGGGTTACAATTTGTGACACTTTGTGTTTTATTTTTATTTTTTTGCCCTCCCCCCTTTTTTTTATCTGGTATATGCACACTTTCTTTCTATCTCTCTCTTTTGCACTTTTTCTTTGCACTCTCTGCTCTCTCTTTTTCCTCCTCAACACTTTGCTACTTATGCTGAGGTTTAAAAAAAAAAAAAGTAGAAAAAAAAATACACCAGCTGAAATATTCACTCACTGTGACTGGCGAAACGTGAAGCTGCTTTTGGTAAACTGTGTACCCATGTTTCACAGATCAGCAAGCATGTTGCTCCTATCCATTTACCCTCGCCCGTCCTCTCCACCCAGGGCCCCCTCCCTAAACCAACCGACCCACCCACCCGTCTCCAGGGAGTTTATTACCTGGGCTCACGTCCCAGAGCGTGCTGCTGTGGGGGACTCAGGCTCTAAGCCCTTTAGCGAATCTGATGGAGCAGTCGCATCGGGATAGTTGGCAGAGCATGAGCCCCGGATTGTGAAATGTGTCGCGTTACCTCAAGAAACTTGAGCACCCACCAAAAAAAGGAGACTTGAAAAGCTTAAAGTATATATAATTCAGCTCCAAGCGGAATTTGGCCGCGGCGTCTACCAACTCGCGTGAGGAGCGATCAACCCTCTTGTGTAGAATCAATTTCCAAGCACATATGCACTTATTGTAGGCTTGGCTTTGGCTGCATTTTCCCCACAGGACACCCCCCCCCCCCCCCTTCCAGCCTCCTGTCCTTTTTTTAAGTTATTTGCTGTCGATTTCTGTGTTTTTTAAAATCCAGAAAGAAACCTGTGTAAAGGTCACAGCACTATGACATGAGGCTAACTGTGTTGGGTGCTCTGTTCGTATCAGTGTTGCAGAGGACCGAAGTGTGTCTGATCAGGGAAAGGCATACTCTGATCAGGGAGTGGCTGAATGGAAAAAAAAATTGGTAATAATAATAATTTCCATAAATATCTCTTCACAGACATTGTGGAAATTTGTATTATATTGTATTTATTTCATTTAATGTTTAAAATTATATTTTTCTTTCAGGTTCTGTATATATTGACATTAAAGATCATTATTGACATGGATTTTCATTGTTTGGATTTTCTTTGGTTGTTTGTGTGAATTTGTCAGGCCAAACAAATCTGATGCTTAAATTTATGTTAAAACGTATAGCAGTTCCACCGTTCGTGTTTGCTTTTGGAATCCTTGCATCACAGCACCAGTAATAATTTAACACTTATCCTTTTTAACTATTAACAAGATGAGATGCATCAAAGCATTTCTGGAATACCAGCCAGCTTTTGCTGACCTGTGTTCCAGATTCGAAACCTTATTTTCATGTATTAAACAACACAGCACTACTAAACAACTGCCACATTTGCTGAAAAAAATTCAAACGAGTAGAGGAAGGGGGGACTGGTTAGTGAGGCTCAAAGGATGTGTGTTAGAAAAACATGACCGCTATCCAAACTGTTCAAATGTTTAAACGAACATATCGATTTTTTCATTCTGACGAAACGTGTCCATGCAAGCAAGGCCCTATTTTGACAATTGCCAAGTTTCGGGTGTCGGGCTGCACGCTTTTCAGACAAGTGATTTTGAACTTATTTGCATTACATACTGTTATATGGCGATGTGCTATTCTAAACCCACCTTTTTCAGAGAATTATGACACTCAGAATAGCAAAAAAAATGCCCACAAATGTCCTTTCTACTTTGAATTAGATTTGCTCTCAAGCCTCAATAGATCCTCTGAATCCGTTTATTTATTTGTTTTCGATAGGATGATGTATGCCAAAGCCCACTTTCATGTCGCCAGGAACACCGGACGCTCACGATTGCTCTTTTTTTTTTTTTTACTCCCGTTGTTGTTCTGATGCATTGTTCCCACCAGTGACCTTGGTTGTTCAACAAATAAAAGGCACTGTAAAACACTGCTGAATGTTAAATAAGATTGTCTCTATTTATTAGTTGGAATTATGTTTGATTCATTGTAGGCCATTCATGCATAAATCCAAGCAATTTCAAAGTGTTCATTGATTCTTTTTGTTTGTGTGTGTGTGCTGAAGATGTTTAATGAGAACAGGGCAGTGATGAGGATATGAAGTATTGGAGAAAGTCACCCAATAACAATTTCTGATGACAAATGTCCAGCAGTATTGGGCAAGTAAAGGTGTATTTGCCTCCAGATGGTGGTGTTCCTCACAGTGAAAAAGAGAAACTTCAATCAGAAAAGGGTGGGGACTCACTCCAGCCCACCGCGGGGTGCACACCCACACATACGCCTACGGACCGTTTAGAGTTGCCAGAAGAACCAGAAGAGAACCTGCGCCATGACGGGAAGGGCATGCAAACTTCGCACACACAAGGTCCAAGCCGGGATTCGAACTCACGACCTCAGTCGTTCGTCCGCTTTATTATTTCATCCATAATTTATCATTGTTTTGCTGAAGAATTGCCACGTCATTTGTACTGAACTGTTCAAATCAGGTGAAGTCACGTGCGGACGCCACAGCACTGTGTGGTGCTTTGCATGACGTGCCGAGATCTCTGTCCAAGATTCGGCTCGGTCGTTGTGACCATAGAAATGGCTGAGGGCCACATGCTTAACCACACGCTGAACCCCTTATCTTGTCGCCAGGTTATAAAAAAAGAGACGCTGGAGGAGTCGTTTCCATCTTTAGGTGGGCATCACGCCAAGGGTGAAATTTCTGGCCTGAGACGACCATGGCCGAAGTCAGTAATTTGCCCGCTTTTAGACGTGACTCCCAGGGCCCCCGGTGGTTAACATCTAAAGTTACTCGCTGTGTTTGCAGTGTGTGTGTGTGTGTGTGTGTGTATATGCTCCTGAAATAGGCGCGCCGTCGCGTGGACGTTCCGGTGCGGCCCCGGCTGTGGCCTGCTTCAAGACTGCGTGCTCTAACACCCGTCCCCGCCGCTGTGTCAACTATTCACACTGTCCAGCAGACACACACACACACACACACACACACACACACACACACACACACATGCACTCGCTCACTGTTTCATCCCTACAGCTTCCTCTCCCTTCCCTGTCAACTCAATTAGGCCGGCGCGGTGGCATGCATATCAGCGTGTTGAGGTAAACAGCGGTGTTAATTGCATCGCCACGCCATTCTTCGTTTGAGCCCTCAGAGCGTTAATTACCCTCTAATGCCGGGAACCTTCGTCTTATTCATCTTATTTGCCCGCAATGGTTGCGTTTCGTATCGATTTTAGTCTTTGTTTGCGCGTGTTGGCGTGCGCGCGGTGCCAAGCGTGGCTCTTCCCCGTCCAGATGTGGCCGAGGTGCAGCCGCGCTCAGGTGTGAATTCATTTGTGCCGATTTAAGACGAGCGCCCGAAGTCAGCCAATTAATGCGCTGCGCTTAATGAAGACATTAGCTGTCAGATTAGCTCTTGGAAATGCCTGTCACCGCTACAGATGCATCCACAACACTTGGCTAATAAAACCAGCAAAATTAATGGAGTGACTAGCATAGATAATGAGTTAACGTGGAACATATAGGACAAAGAGCGATGGCGCCGGTGCCTCAGATGAAGATATCACAGCGCTGGTGATTTCCTGGAAGAGATGCCGTCTGCTGCATGGAAGGGGGTGCACGTCCTGTTTGAACGTGGAATTCCTTTCCCGAACCCTCACTGTGACCTCCGTCCCCCTCGACTCTGTGGAAAAAACTTGGCCTCTCATTAGAACAGAGATGCATAGCTACAGTAGTTTTGTGTCCAACCAAAATCTCAATGAGCATATTTGTGTGTGTGTGTGTGTGTGTGTGTGTGTGTGTTTTAAGTATTTTGGAGTCGGAACCATGTAATCCATATCTAGTATTTTTGGCTGTGCAAAAAAACACCTATAATTGAATCAATCAATAGCAACAAAAATTTGGCTAGAGGAGTTATATTTGACTCAAGCAGGGAGCGGATAAGAGCCTTTGGGGCCCGGAATTAGAATCGTTTCGGGGCTATAGGTCAGTCATTTGGGAGTATTTAGCACTCTAAGTGCTTTTATAAATAACCTTTTGCGTAGTGAGGGCCAGCAAACCACATATTATAGAAAGCTTAAGGTTTGTGTTAGCTGCGTAACCGCAGAGGTTTAGGGAAGTCGGGCCTCCAGTCCAGACCTGGTTAGTGTTGTAAATGTCTCTGGAAGCTGGAAATGTCTGTTAATGATGGAATATCAAAAAAAAAAAGTTGTGCTGTTTTAAGACACAATTTGTCTGTAACAATGTGAAGCTTATTATTACCTGCACTGTGCGCCATCGTCAGGCAAAGCTTCGTTCGGCATGCCAGGGACAGAGAGGAGAGGAGAGGAGGTAGAAGAGTGAGAAAGTGAAGTGATTGTCATTGTGATACACAGCAGCAGAGCACACGGTGCACACAGTGAAATCTGTCCTCTGCATTTAACACATCACCCTTGGTGAGCAGTGGGCAGCCATGACAGGCGCCCGGGGAGAAGTGTGTGGGGACGGTGCTTTGCTCAGTGGCACCTTGGCGGACCGGGATTCGAACCGGAGAAGAGAAGAGAAGGAGAGGAGGATGGAGGAAAGAGGAGGAGGGGAGGAGGAGAGAGAAGAGAAGAGGAGGAGATTAGGAGAGAGAAGGAGAGGAGGAGAGAGGAGGAGGAGAGGAGTAAGGAAGAGAGAGGAGGAGAGGAGGAGAGGAGGCGTGAATTGTAATCGTGAAATTGATTTCGGCTGCACGATTAATCTGATCAGCCATTTGGTGGCATGATTAGTGCCGGATCTCCATATATATTTCACTTTTTTGTTTTTATTTTTTTTTACTCTACATCGATACGTTTAAAAGTAAAGATTTTATTCAAATTAGCAGCCCGAAATATTACAGCTTGTGCAGCTCGATGTTATTCCACGTCGTGGAATGCTTGAATTTTACTCATTATTTAATAACTAGCATTACAACGGGCAGTCCGCGACCTTGACTTTGCGCACATCGCCGAGACCCACGTACCATCCCGAGACCACCCTGCGGACTGCAGATCCTCCTCTTTTTCCATCTTTTCTTTATCTTGGTTATTTGAATGCAGCGTGTTTGTGATCTGCATGCAGCAGCGTCCTGCTTTTCCAGCGTGAGCAGCAGCAGCAGCAGCAGTTCTCCCCCCCGGTCATTGAAAGTTGCAGACTGAGGAAATGCATATATTACCCGACATTAGTATTCTAGTCAGGCTCTGAATTTCAAGGCAAGGCCCAGACACCTCCCTCCCTCCCTCCCTCCCTCCCTCCCTTCCTCCATCCCTCCATCTCTCCCTCCATCTCCCCCACCCTCTCTCTCTCTCTCCTTCGTGCTCTCTACCCTTCGGTGTGTGTTTTAAACACGAAGAATCCCGCAGCTCAGTTTCACTGGGACTACAGTCAACACAACACAACACAACAAGACACAAAACAATAAGACACAAAACAACACATACACAGCACACACACACACACACACACAAACCACAACAGAACACAATACAACACACACACACACATATACAAGACAAAGCAACACAATATAACACACACACACACACACACACACACAAAATAACATAAGACAATAACACACACAACACAAGACAAAACAACACAAGACAACACACACATCACACACACAAACCACAACAGAACAAAATAAAACAACACAATATAACACACACATACCACAGAACACAAGACGAAACAACGCAATATAACACACAAACACAAAATAACACACACACAACACAAAACAACACAATATAACAAACACAAAATAACACTAGACTATAACACAAACGCACACACAGATATACAACACAACAGAACACAAGACAAAAAACAATATTAACACACACGCAAAATAACACAAGACAATAACACACATACACAGCACATAGACAGACATACAACACAACAGAACACAAGACAAAAAACACAATATTAATACACACAAAATAACCCAAGACAATAACACATACACAGCACACAGACATACAACACAACAGAACACAAGACAAAAAAACACAATATTAACACACACACAAAATAACACAAGACAATAACACACATACAAAGCACACACACACACAGACATAGAATACAACAGAACACAAGACAAAATGACACAATATAACACACACATACACAGAACACACACAACACAAAAGAACACTAGAAAATACAACACAGACAACATAACATAAGACAATACAACACACACATACAAACACAACACAATATAACACACACACACATATAACATATCACAAAACACATGCACAACAATACAATATAACATACTCAACACACACAACACAACACATCTCAAAATACTATACCCACACAACATCTTGTTGACCATTAGTTTCACCGTCTCCAGCTGACTTTGACTTATGAACTTGCACTTCAGTACAAGACTTTTGTAATAAAGAGGCCAAATCATTATTATCATTAGTGTTATTACAACAGGATAAAGTATTGTGTCTACACTCCAGGCCGAATTTTTCCAAATAGATAGAAATCATATTACAAAACATAATTTAAAAAAGATGATTTGAAACATGAATTCAATTGTATGTTGCATATTAATAATAATAATAGATATGATATTAATTGTTAAATAATAATATGTCTTGTGTTTCAATATCTGCAGTTTAACTGTCGTGTATTATCAGTACTATTTTTATTGTGGTAAATTCAACCAAAAATAAATTCCTTCCCACGTTAAATGCATCCGTTTGTTTAAGCAGAAAATCTCAGAGCAATACTTTGATCATAACAACAAGTTGTTTTATTACAACATACATTATACAGTTTGTTTTGAAAACATAATACAAGCTTTATACTGAAAATAAATAATCGCTTGACCTGGCATTGAATTTGGAATAAAACGGCCGAAAACGTCTTTTTTTAATGAAAATATCTTTTGTACATCACTAAGTGCATGAATAACTAAACGGTATTTGTTTTAAATTAATAACTTCAAAAAGGTTGTAATATACAAAACTGTACAGTATTCGAAAAAATATTTAAGAAATGAACCAATAACAGGAGTATTTACGATTATAAAACTTTCGATATTGAACGTGTACAATAAAATAATTATAGGCTATAGTGTCCCGCGACGCGTTCACTGGCGAGTAGCTATCGTACAGTTCAGGTTTAGTGCCCAGTATTTTACACAGTAATGTGGTCGATGATGGGACGAATAAAAAATAATAAAAAGAACTATTATAAAAGAAATGAGAATAAGATCGCTGTGCGTTGCGTTTCTGGAATATAATATTTATGATGTTTGTTTTTTTAATTGTTTTTGGAAATGAAACTTTTTTTGAAGTGCTCGTGCTGTAATCCGGGCCTACAAACTAAACTTGTGAAATAAAAAAAAAAAAGAGTATACAAATATCTTGATAAAATAAAGCCTTGAAGAATATTAAGAGGTTTTTTTTTGGACGCGTGGCTAAATAATAAAAATGGCCGCGTAGCTATTGCTTATAAAGCATTACCGACATTTTTTCCCCTCTACAATGAAATGAAATGAAACGCGTTTCCCAGGCCACAGCAAACACCTTTACGTGGAGTCAGAGAAGCCAAGCAAAGTTTTCAAAAAAATAAAAAATAAAAAATATATATGTATACGTAAATCATCCGGAACAATCAGAATGCGTGAAAATGATTGGAGAACGAAGGCGCTGGGAGGTTATCGTTTAGGCACAATTTTTGTATTCGTATCCTTGACCGTAATGCAAAAAAAAAAAAAAAAAAATACACACGTTTTGGTAAATAAGTCGTCCCGTTTGTGTGGATTGGGCCTATTTTAATGCCCAAAGTAGTAGATTTTTTTTTTTTTTCGTAAAAAATGGAGAACCACCCCACCCCAAAAAAAAAAAAAAAGAAATAACCCGCCGAAACAGTTGCTTTTCTGTCCCTGCGCGAACAGAATCGCGGCCTGCGTGGGGCTCGCCTCCTCCGGTCAGAGGTCGTGGCAGGACGAGTTGTTGTCCGTGTTCGCGCCGTGGGAATAAACCTCGTGCGCCTGCTGCTCGCCCGGCGGCGTCATCCGCTTCTCCTTCTGTCGCCTGTTGCAGAACCACACCCGCACCACCTCCTTCTCCAGCTGCAGGCTGTCCGCCAGGGACGAGATCTCCTGCGCCGCGGGCTTCGGGCACTTGAGGAAGTGGGTCTCCAGGACCCCCTTGACGCTCACCTCGATGGACGTCCGCTTCTTGCGCTTGCGGCCCTGCGCGGCGATCTTGTCGATGCTGCTCGGGCTGCCCGTGGACGAGTCGGCCTCCTCCAGCCACTTGTTCAGCAGCGGCTTCAGCTTGCACATGTTCTTGAAGCTGAGCTGCAGCGCCTCGAACCTGCAGATGGTGGTCTGCGAGAAGACGTTGCCGTACAGCGTGCCCAGCGCCAGCCCCACGTCCGCCTGCGTGAAGCCCAGCTTGATCCGCCGCTGCTTGAACTGCTTGGCGAACTGCTCCAGCTCGTCCGAGGTCGGCGTCTCCTCGTCCGAGTGGTCGTGGCAGTGGTGCTCCGGCGTGTCCCGCAGCCCCGCGTGGAGCCCCGCGCTCGGCGGCGGCGTCAGGCCGCCGTGCTCCAGCATGCCGTTGACCGTGAAGCCCGCGGACGAGTAGAGGTTGAGCGCCTGCTGCTGCTGCTGCTGCTGCTGCTGCTGGCCGCCGTTCACCGGCGTGCCCCACGCGTGGTTCCCGTGCGGCGAGTGGTGGTGCGCGACGTGCGGCGACCGGTGGTGCACGATGGCGCCGAGCTGCAGGTCCTCCCGTCCCGGCTTCACGTCCTGCTCCAGAGACGAGGACCAGGGGCTCCCCTCGGACAGGCCGGTCACCCACTGGTGCCCGGCCGGGTGGCCGTTGCTCTGCACGCCCTGCACGCCCTGCAGGTAGTCGCTCTGGAGGAGCTTCTGGTGGCTCCTGAACGCGCCGCCCTGCTGCATGAGCGCCGAGTCCGCGTGCACCATGGGGCTGGAGCCGATGATGCTGTAGGGACTCGAGGCAGCCGCGGCCATGCTCACCGCGGATCCCCGACCAGCTCTACTGTGGCGGAGGCGGCGAGCCTGCAGCCTTTGACATCCACCAGACTCCGGAGCCGGAGCGGCGGGCGGCGGGCGGAGCGGCGGGCGGCGCGGCCAATCGCGGCGCCGCGCGGCCGCGGCGGCCAATGGCGTGGCGGCGGCGGGCCGAGTCCCCGCCCCCTCTCCGGCCGGCCGCGCGGGGCGCGTCGAGGCGTCAAAGCGACGCACAAACAGGAAGTGGAGCGCCGACGCGGCTCCATTTGGGGCATTTTTTTAACACGTAACTTATTGTTTCTTTGTTCGCTCGTTCATTCCAAACGTGCGGTTTTTTATTTTACCTTCAACTGGCAACATCGCTTCTGCTTTTTTTTTTTTTGTAATTTAAAAAATATACATTTTCGGTTTGTCTTAACGTCCCTGTCGAACGCCGAGACGCACTATTAGCTTAGCATTTTTTAATCCGTTTCAATCGAAATGCTAAAGCTAATAAACAAACCTGCGTCGGTGGCAACGACTGGTTTTGGGCCTACAAATACAACACTGAATTCAACTTCAATTGTATTTAATATCGTCACAGGCCTTCTAAAACAGCACCAGCACAACCAGAGTGATGATCACACCGAAATTAATATTTATTTCCCAGCATTGTATTTTATTTTTTGTATTTTGATTGCCGAGTCTCTGTTAATGTTTATGTTTTTTTAGATTTTCTGAGTGACAGGTAGGCCAGCATATTTAATGTACAAAATTATTGAAGGGTTTTGCAACGTTACAATAAAAATAAAAATTAAATGAATAAACCGCGGCGTCAGATGTCGATTTCTTGCTCCGTGTTCGCGGTGCGCGTGTCAGGCGGTGACACTTGACGTGACAGCTCGTCTTGTTCCCCCGAGCGCCGTAAATAACAACAAACAAGTAAACAACAACAACAACGCGGATCCCCTTGGCCACAAGTGCGCAAAAAAATAAATAAAAAACAAGCACCCCGCTATCTGCATATTTTGGGGGTCACCTAGCTGCCTAATTATATTTGCCCGCAGACGACTGCGCCCGCGTCCCCTTATTGGTTTCGGGGGTGGGGGGGGAGAGGGGAAAAAAAAAGAATTCCATTAAACGTATTGCGGGGAGCTCCCAGGTTAAGCTTGATTTAAATTTGCATACATTTTCATACATTTGGCAGAAATAAAAGAAGGCCAGCGGCCCGGCGGAAAGTCATTAAAGGCTCCGGTGGCTGCGAGGAGGCTGGGAGCAGCGCGCAGGGGGGGGACAGGGACGTGGCGACGGTGGCGCACGGACGGGGACAGGTGAGCGTTTCGACGCTGGACTTGTTTTTTTTTTTTTTAACTGCAGACGCGTACAGAACCGGTATTTTGCGTTAATACATTTGCATATTTAATAAACGTTCGGCGACGCGCTGCACTTGCATTATTCGGAATACCCGTGTATTATTATTATTATTATTATTATTATTTTAAAGGACCGAGTGCAGGCAGTGGTGCAGGCAGGAATTCCCTGCCGATCCTTTAGCATTTCCACGCTCGTCACGTCGGATGACACGTAGAAGCAGCACTTTCGTGCAGTTATCCAGTCCGTGTTGCAAATATTTGTCGTAAAATGTAACTGTACGGAGGGGATGGATCAATCGAGCCCCCCCCTTCCCGGCGACGGGAGCTGGAACACAGATTTTTGTTGTTGTTGTTTTTTTCTCTCGTAAAGCCGGTCGGTTTTGGGAAAAGTAGTTAGTGGACGCGCGAGAGGGGACAGGAGGGGACAGGAGGGGGGTGGTGGTATTACCCCCCCCCTTCTCGATAGTCTAAGTTTCCAAGTGTAACAGATGCTTCTCCCGAGCCCTTCCTCGCGCCCGGTCCCCTTTATTCAGGGGCGCATTTTCCCCCGCGCGCTCCGCGTTTCCATAGCGAGGGGAATAAAAGAAGCGGCCGGGCCCACAAATCCCCGCGCCGGCCGGAATAAAGGCTCCATTGAAAACGAGGAGCCCGGAGCTGGACGCGGAGGGCGAAGCGATGCTACTGTTGCAAGGGGCTCCGGAGACGCGGGCGAGCGCGCGAGCGTGCGAGCGAGCGCGCGCGCGCTGCGTCTCACCTGGACGCGCAGGTGACGTCGCGCGCCCCGGTCCGGCGTGCGTTTTAATTCCGTCGCTCGTTAATTCGATCGTGACTAAGAGCGTCGCTGGGACGAAACGTGGAACCGAGCATGATCGGCGAGTTATAACTCTAGCCGAGGTCATTTTATTACTTATTTTTCATAATGCTATATTATTTTCATATGCACGAAACGACTTGGTCAGAAGAAGATATTAAGGACGAATAAAGTTTAGAACCTGCATTTCTGGTGTTACGCACAGTGACAGACCACGTCTAGATTATATATTTAAACATAAGAGGGCAATTCCGTTTTTATAGTAATAATTTTTCATATGCAATTAAGATGATGACAGAATGAAAACGCGCAGTTTTCACGCCGTTTCCTGAGCCGTGGAGTGCATTAAACAGAAACGGAGCGCGGTGCTCGGGGCGGGACGTGTCATCGGCGTGTCACGACCCCTGACCTTTCCAACATCCCAGCCAAAGGTCCCAGCGCACGACCTTAATGCACCCCAAAAGGTCGGCGTTTCTGTACGATTCACTTCAAGAGGTCGCACTTTTGCAAGAAAACATTTAAGAGAGAGTTTCAGTTCGGGTATAAATAAAAAAAATATTTACGTAAAAAAAAAAAAAGAATATATATATATATATATATATATATATATATATATATATATATATATATCAAAACAAATCCACGTAAGATAATTTACATATTCAAAATTGTTTATCACCGATTTATGTCTTAGTTTTAATTGTTTAAAAGTTATTTAGTTCTATTTTGTAGTGGTGCTTAAGCTATATTATTATTATTACTATGTGTTTTTATTATTGTTATTATTATTTAGTGAATTAACGCATTAAGCTGTAAGGTTATGGTGGCGGTGGGGGGGGGGGGGGGGTTGCTAGTGTTTACGAATTCCAGTTTAGTCTTCAACTAATTAAAATAGCTTTGGGGAGTTTTCTATGCAGCTTCACACACATACACACACACACACACACACACACACACAGACACACACACGCACATATATTAAGAGAGCAAACAGAGGCAGCTCGGTGCTGGAACCCAATGAAATGAGACCTCAAGGCAGTTTTGGCAGCGGGACCGCGGTGGAAGAAACGCATTAGTAACGCCAGAGCAAAGAGGATGTAGGACACAAGCAGGGGTGCGAGCGAATCAAGGTGCATCCATAATGTATGAAGCGCTCGGCGCGCTTTGTTTAGTCTCCAGCTCGGGTCGTGGGTGGGGTGAGGTGGGGAGGGGGGCGTGGGACGCACGACACGGGACGAGCGTCACGCCGCCGCGCGCGCTCCCTGCGCTGACCCGGGGCGCGTCGGTGCGTCCTCTCGGGACATTAAAAAAGGGTCCCGAACTTTAATAAAAGACGTTGAAAAGACGAAATGTTGCTCAGATATCTGCTGTGAAACGTGGAAGTAAACTGTGTGATATTCGACCTTACACGTACCATTAAAAGTCTGTTAAAATAAATAGAAACATTTTGCGTTTTCTGCCCCGACAGTTAAAGTTTTATTTCGTCTCAAATCACGAAAAGAAGGATAGAAACTTCGATATCACAATAAAAAAAATTAAAGAACGGAAAACGAGTCCATATAAAATAAAACAACGAATAAATACTGATTTGCCAAAATTTTATTTTGATGCATTTATGATGTTTATTACTGAGCATCGCGGAATACATTTAATAGAGGCTGTTGATTTTTAAAAAATAAAGTCCAGTTTTAAATTACGTCAAAAATACATTAATTAATTTAGATTTGTGTGTATGTATGTGTATACACACACACACACACACACACACACACACACATACACACACACACACACACACACATATATATATATACACATATATATATGTGTGTGTGTGTTTGTGTGTATGTATATATACACATACACACACATATGTGTATATATATATATTCTCTATTTAGCTAAGCTGTTCAACCAACAATTAATCGTTTTTATAACGAATATTCAAAATTCCGTTGTCAATCCACCAACAACTTAGTTCATTAAATTAGTAAATTAAAAGAAATGAAGAAGACTTGTACATTCCAAGAACTGATCGGAAATCTTTGATAGAATGCGAGATAATAATCAGGTGACGAGATGAACCGGAAGCCAAACGTCAGCCTCGTGGGTGATTAACACGCCCCGCGACGTCGATAGACGTCTTGCCCGCGCGCGTCCGCGTAGTCGCTTAACGCCAAGTCGCTGCGTGGCTATCAATAGCATCGATTCGGCGTTAATCAGTGTTAATTAGGCCACGTGTTGCTGTAAACAGGGTGGCCCTTGTCTGCTCATTTGCTGCTTTGAATGTGTGTGTGTATGTGTGTGTGTGTGTGTGTTGTGTTCGGCTGTGCCTGTGTTACATCTGTGTGTGCGCGCACTTGTTTGTGTGTGCATTCTTATGTGTTTTTGTATTTATTTAAGTGTGTATGAGAGTTTGAGAGGGTGTGTGTGTGTGTGTGTGTGTGTGTGTGTGAGAGAGAGAGAGAGCCTATGATGTCCTCAAAAACCCTAGACTACATTACCATCTCTTTAACTTCAAACAAACTCTCCATGCTTTCCTCTTCACACACACTCACACACACACACACACACAAAAGACAAGAAGAGTGTGAGAAGATGAGGACGTGCTGAAATAGAGCTCACTCCAAACACACGCGTACACACCCACACATCCACACACACACACACACACACACACACACACATGTCCAGGTTTAAGGAACTATGGCAACAACAAGCTTGTGTATTATAAATGTGTATGTAATTAACCATAAAACCTGGCAAATGACACAAACACACGCTTGAGTGTGGCTAGTGGACGGCTTGCACCGACAGTTGAGTGTTTGTGTGTTTTCCTTTGTGGTAAACAGGCAGGTTTGTGCGTGTGTGTGCGAGGTCCTGGAGGCAGCTTCCTTTTTCATTTCCTTAAAAAAGTATCTATATTTATTTATTGATCTATATATTTATTTTAAGCTACATGGTTTTTATGTTACAGATTGTAAATGGGACTGGACGCTGTTGAATCCTCACCTCTCTGTTCTTCCAACGTGCTCGTGCTGACGACCGCTGTGATGTTGCAAGGCCAACAAACTCAACCTGTTTTTGAAACGTCTACCATCCGACAGCCACTTCATGTATAATATATGAATAATTACATTAAACATCATGTAATTAACAGGTAGCCCTGGTTCTATTCAATAGAATAATATAGTAAAATCCTCCTTAGCCTGTAATGTTTTTGTATTTTATTGACATATTTTCCTCATTTTATCTTTAGATTCCACTTCTACCTTTTGTAATATGTCTGTGAACTGCTTGTTTTAAATCTATTTTCTGTCTGACTGAGAAGGTGAGTTGTGGGAGGGGCTATGGATGGGTGGGGCACAGGCTACAACTGGGGCTGTGGTAAATTATTATATTGTTATATCATTATTTTTGCTCTAGGAATTAATGTAAAACTTTCAAATAGCAGACATATTTGCTTTTTTTGAAAACAATTTTAAAAAATAATAAAAATCGTTGTGACCATCAGACCTCATTTTAAAAAATATTTTATTTGTAATTCTTTTTTTTTAATGCTATGCTGTACATTTAGATAAGAATGAGAAGTTCAGATAGTTGCACTGAATGACATCACCATTTAGTAAATATGATGCTTCCCAAGACCATTCCCCATAGCAGGAAATCAGCTTTCCCAGTCCCTCCACTGTGCACACTGGAATAATCATCCATGTTTGGTGCATGACCTGTTGGGAACTTCTAGGACATTCTCTGCTTTGCAGATATCAAGGAGATCCCAAAAAATATCTGATAAGTACTTTGATTAAAAAACTTAAATCGTATAATAACAATAATAATGCAAATCATTATTATTTACAGTTTGAAACCATAACCAATCCCCACTCCATAATCCATAATTCGGGACTCTGCACCATTTTACTTTCTCTCCCCGTCCCTCTCCTCCTGGGCGAGTCGACCCCATTCTCTCTCTCTCTCTCTCTCTCTCTCTCTCACTCTCTCCTCCAGCCCTTCAGAGTCCCCGACATCAAAGTGGGCTCAGGTAATTAGCGGCTGAAGGGAATCTAATCTAAACCATCAGACTTCCTTTGCACCCAGGTCCGCCACCGTGGCCCGCTGACAGGGGAGCAGCGATTCCCCAAAGCTCCCAGAACCGGCTTCCTCTGAAGCGCCGAGCAGGGCCCGCAGTTATCGCATCTGCATTTCAAACACACTGTCTCTGGCATTAATTATTAATTAGCCTACAGTCACCCCGGAGGATTGGGGATTCAGCCTACACATACTTATTTGGTGACCTCTGCACCCCCCCCCAACCGTCATCTGGGGAAATCCCTCACCAGAATACACCCGACGCCACAGCCATTTATACATTTATATAATACACACATATATATTTATATACACACAGAGAGCGACAGAGAGAGAGAAAGAGAGAGAGTTTTTCCTCCCACAAGGTTGTTTTTTTTTTAAATATATCTCCCCTCCTGGCTTCTCGGGTTGGTGCGTTTGGGTATGAATATGCGGAATGAGTCATTATTTCCACGTGAGCTTGCAGATCGCCCGCACAGATGGGTCTCGACTCTCCTTGGCGTCGGGGGCGAGGAGGAGACGTGCCGCTGGTCGCATCGCTTGCGCCGAAGGAAAGGAGCTGGTGGGCCCTGGGGGATCAGACCGCAGCATGGGCACAGTATATATGTGTGTGTGTGTGTGTGTGTGTGTGTGTGTGTGTGTGTGTAACTGTGGCCCAAACTACACCCAGAGACACGGACCAGAGATGCAGTAAAGCACGGCATCCAAAACCCGAGATCCGTTTTACATTCATTACTGCATCACTGCGAGCGTCTGAGCATACGCTCAGAAAGGCTTCCACATCACCAGAGTCCATGTTAGTTTGCCGGCCCAGAACAAGTTTACACAGAACTTGTGCCATTTTCACAGACGCAGAATAAAACTTAATCCTGGACTGAATTGTTGAGTCTCAAATGGGGAATTGTGTCTAATTAATTAGTTAAAATGATGATTTGGTCTATGAAAAACCACCTTTGTCAAAGGATGTTTGTATTTCTACACGTTTCTATAATTCTGGGCATGTACACTGAACAACCATAACATTAAGACTTCGTACCTAATATTGACTTGCAAACAAAACAGCGTTGACCCCTCACAGCATGGACTCTACTAGACCTCTGAAGGCCCGCTGCTGTACCTGGCACCAAGCTGTCAGTAGCAGATCCTTTGAGTTCTATAAGATGTGAAGTGGGGGTTCAACCGATTGGAGAATGGACCAATATCTGGAGAATTTTGTTCTTTCAAACAGGGAGTTGCAATATATACACACACACACACACACACACACACACACACACACACACACACACACACACACACACACAGTTTGGACACACCTTCTCATTCAATGTGCTTTCTTTATTTTCATGACCATTTACATTGGTAGATTCTCACTGAAGGCATCAAAACTATGAATGAACAATTGTGGAATTATGTACTTCAAAATAGCCGCCCTTTGCTCTGATTACTGCTTTGAACGCTCTTGGCATTCTCTCGATGAGCTTCAAGAGGTCGTCACCTGAAATGGTTTTCCAACAGTCTTGAAGGAGTTCCCAGAGGTGTTTAGTACTTGTTGGTCCCTTTGCCTTCACTCTGCGGTCCAGCTCACCCCAAACCATCTCCACTTTTTGTTAAGTACATAACTCCACATGTGTTCATTCATAGTTTTGATGCCTTCAGTGAGAATCTACCAATGTAAATGGTCATGAAAATAAAGAAAACACATGAGAAGGTGTGTCCAAACTTTTGGCCTGTACTGTGTGTGTGTGTGTGTGTGTGTATACACACACACACACACACACACACAGTACAGGCCAAAAGTTTGGACACACACACACACACACGCACACACACACGCACACACACACACACACACACACACACACACACACACACACACACACACACACACACACACACACACACACACACATATATATATATATATATATATATATATATATATATATATATATATATATATATATATATATATATATATATATTGTTGGAAGCTACATTTTTAGATGGGTCCAGAATGTGAACAGAACTTCTCAGGTCTGAAATTGAGCTGCTCTCCATGGGCTTTGTTTTCACAGGTTTAAGACCGGTGCCAATTAAACTCAAGTTTATGCAATTTGCAAGTGCTGCTGGATTGTTATTGCCTCCCCTACAAGTGAAAGCTACATAGTGAGGAGTTCTTTCGTGGTCGTTCGTAATTACTTCAAAGAACCCATAAGACGTGCTTGGTGAGACGCAAGCGCCGTAGTGGCATTAAAATGCAGCCTGTGTTTTTATTTTTCTGTACGAAAGCGAGGAAAACCCAGAGGTTCAGCATTTATTTACCTCAACGAGGAGGCTGGCTGGTAATAAGCAGCCCCGCCGCCCTCCTCCTTCTCTCCCCTCTCCCCTACCATTCCTTCCCTTCTCCCCACTCCCACACCCCACTGGGGAGGAAGTGAAGTTTGCTTGAAGGAGGTGAGCGGCTCGTCTCCCTCCCTCCCTCCCACCCTCCCTCCCTCCCTCTCTCTCCCTGCCAGACTGCAGGGGGAACACATATGTCCTCCACCCCAGACTCAGACCCCATGCCAGAGGAGAGGAAATGGCTTTCTTAGACAGTTTAGATGCAGCCTGGCAGGGTCAATACCACAATGCCCCATTATTGGCAGCTGTCTGAGCTGCTCCTCCAGGAGGCTGAGAGAGAAACAGACAGACAGCGAGATAGATCGAGGAATACAACACAATGCTTCATATGGCCATACTTACATATTTTTGACATTTCATACTATATATACGTTTTTTTAAATTGCGTGAAAAATATAACTTCAGTAGAGGTCTGTAACGCTGGAACCACTATTGGGTGGGGATCCCACTTTGAAATTTGTATAAATTACAGAAGATAACTGTGCGACGGGCTCTTCATCACATCCAATAAGCGAACAGCGCAGCTGTGGCTATGCAGACGAAGTGCAAATCATCAGACGGAGTTATTTTCCCAGGGACGCTTCCTCCCATCAGGCCAGCGTGCGGGTGAGTGGCAGGCGGCCGCTTCTGATGGGCTGTGACACTGCAGCTCCAGAGAAGCGAGCGTGTGTGCACCTGGCGGGAGTGTGCGTTCGGCCCTCTCGCCTCGGCGAAATTTCTCACTTGATTGCTGATTCAAATGAAGTCGACGGGGCTGCGCAGGCGGCCTGCGCTCCGGCTCCGCGGCCAAAACCTCATTAGATTGCTTTCAGTGGCCGGCCGGCCTCCCCGGCACTAAGTGAGTGAACCTGTAAATCACTGGGAGAAGGAGCCAGACACAATTTTTATACACATAATCAGGTCTGGTGAAAACAAACGCAGAGCGAATCCTGGGGGACGGGGAGGCAGCAAGAAAAGTGCCTCATTAAAATAAGAGTTTACACACACACACACACAGGCCAACAAATCATTAACATCCATAACCCCCTCAGCACAGGAATGGGGAGTCGTCTAAATGAACAGCCAGGTGTATTGCCGGTGTGTGTCTTTTGTCACTCGCACGCACACACACACACACACATATTCAAAACAAACACTGATTAAGCATTTCATATGTCTCCGGGGTCTAAGGGGAAAGGAGAATATATATACACACACACACACACACACACACACACACACACACACATATATATATATATGAAGAAGTGAACTGACTAGTAGATGGGATCCCTTTGTTTATTTATGGCCACCCCATCCTAGCAGTTTTTTTCTCTTTGTACATTCGTGCACATTCGTCTGTCTATTTGTGGATGGTTGTCCTTAATTATGCCCGCGACTTGCCAACGTGGCTACGTACCTGATGTCGTTAACGTTCGCCGCTGGAGGCGCCGCTCTCGACCGCGGTGTAATGATTAATGACACCGATGGTAAGGATTCACATTTGGGTCCGGCAGTCCAAAGGGCGCGGCGAGGATTTGCCTCCGGCCATAGCCGAGGTGTATCTGGGACTCATTTACAGCATTACCGAGCAATCATATCAGTTTCAACTAGCCTGCGCGTGAGACGCCAGTGCTTGCAGATGCTAACTGATGAAAACAAAGAGTTGAGCGGCTACTGCACAACGCTGCAGTGCTGGATTTCCACAAAATATAGTTAAATTACCTTCATTTACCTTGAGGAAGATGTTTATAAGATTAAAGTGTAAGAACTGGATTGGTGGGAAAAAAAGAGGAAATTTGTGTAAATTTTTCTGACACCCATAAGATGAGCTCTAATGAGGTTTTTATGAACAAAGTTTAAAATACGAGGAGCCTGTTCTTCTGTTTCTCTGTTTTGTATTTATTAATTTTTTGCTCATAATACACCTTGTTCAAGGTCAGATCTCTTATAATCTCAGGACCACATCTGCTGTGGGCAGTGGTGGCCTAGTGGTTAAGGAAGCCAGTTCGAATCCCGAAGCGCCAAGATGCCACTGAGGTGCCACTGAGCAAAGCACCGTCCCCACACACTGCTCCCCGGGCGCCTGTCATGGTCACCCACTGCTCATTAAGTGAAAGTGAAAGTGAAAGTGAAGTGATTGTCACACGTGATACGCAGCAGCAGAGCACACAGTGCACACAGTGAAATTTGTCCTCTGCATTTAACCCATCACCCTGAGTGAGCAGTGGGCAGCCATGACAGGCGCCCGGGGAGCAGGGGACGGTGCTTTGCTCAGTGGCACCTCAGTGGTACCTTGGCAGATCGGGATTCGAACCAGCAAACTTTTGATTACGGGGCCGCTTCTTTAACCACTAGGCCACCACTGCCCCATTTAGTGACAATTGCGGCATGTTTACCATCCGCTACGTGCACTTGTAGCGTTCAAGAATGACTTTTTATACATTTTATATCCACCAAGTTATCGCCACCACTTGGGTGATGGGTTAAATGCACAGGACACGTTTCGTTGTGTGCACTGTGTGCTGTGCTGTGTATAACAATAACTTCACTTTATATTCTTTTTTTTTTAACCAGACCACACATTCAGAGAGATTATCAGCACTTTAGTTCAAGAGCTAGTGAATGTGACATTATTGACATAGAATATGACATAGTACCGCAATAGAGCAAATATTAAAGATGATTTAAAAAGCCATTGGAATGTCAATGATACAATATCTCTGTAATAATGTACAGTCAGGTAACAGTGCAAATATATATTCAACCTTACAAACATTTTGCTTTGAAACAGTATAAACAAGTTTACTGACACTGGATCATGGCCTATCAAACTTGATTAAAGAAGCATGCAGACAATAAGGGATTTTCAACCGGATGCATCTCCTTCCCTCGGCTAAGGCTGCGAATGTCCCACCATAGGCAGGATTAAAGTGCATTCCCAATTAAGGCTTGCGAGGATTTATCCCTGAAATGAAGATCGCTGGTCCACCGGAGTGACGCCATGGGAGTAAACAATTACACCAGATGCATAAATAACAGACTAGCCACTGCATCTTTAATTGTGTTCGTAAGTAAGTAATAGTGCATGAGACACAGTGCGATACAGAAATGAGCAGATAAATGCTTGTATTGAAATATACACAATGTATAATAACTGTAAATTCATCAATAAATAATAATGGCATCTACCATTAGATGTTTGTGTTGTTCAGCAATGTAAGTCATCAGCCAGCAAATGCTTGTCATTTCGTGGTAAAAAAAAATAAATAAACAAGGGCATTAGTACAGCACTCAGCCAATCACATATTAAGCTGTAATATTTAGCATATTATTTAGCTTTCCTATGAAACCTGGGGAAAAAACATGAATGCTCTCCAGGCAAAGAGAGTATGACACAGAGTAGAACGATAGTTTATGACTGTCTCTGTCTAGCTGTGTCCTTAGCATATTTTTTCCCGTCTTTGCTGTTGGCCACAGTGTTGTGTCACACTGAAGCCATTTGTCCATTTAACAAGAATGCCACGATATAACTCCTTTTAATTGATGCACATTCCTCAGAGTTAAGCCAAGACAGGCTCCATTAGACGTCTGATTTAACAGCCAAGCTTTATAAAAATCACGGTTCAGGGTCCGCTGCCATTAGCTGAGTGGTGTTTTTCTTTACCTAATCTGATGGCCAAGTGCTGTGGAGAAGGAGAAGTCCTGTTGGTCTGGGGAATGAAACCCCCACCCCGACTCCCGCCTCTCCCAGACAGTATTGATTGTGGACAAGCGGCCTCCCGTGTAATGTCTCACCCAGAGCCCGTCTCTGTGGTAATGCTAGTGCCCGGGTTACGGGGTTAGCCGGGCGGCCAGGCTCAATTAGCTTTCCATTGATCCACAACTGGCCTCCGAACTCAGGTAAAGCCCCCCTCCCCAATCCATAATCTGATATGATAATGATGGCCGGGAATAGCGGTGGCTGTAAAGGGCCAGTCCTGCGGTGGCCTGGGGGTGGAGTGGTTTGGAAGGGGGGCTAGACGCGGAATGGGATTCTCGGCTGGAGGCTGCATCCCTCCGGCTGTGAACCAAATGGAATCCGCGTCGGAGCGCTCAGCCATTCCCGGGTCTCGCCGCTGGGTTCCCAATTACTTATGGATTGCTCTCCTTGCCTCATTATTTCAGGAACATTGTCTTCAAGCCACGCGAGGAGACGGCATGGGCTGCGGCGTGTTTGTTTGGCCGTTTTCTCAGCCCTGATGGGAATGGCTTGACGTGACATTGACACTTCCAGCCCCTCTATCTAATCTTGAAGTCGATGGAGAGCGCGGTGGTGCGCCCCCAGTTTGCCCTAACGAGCCCCATCTTGCGCAAGTTAATCTCACCGCCAGTCTTCCCCCAATTACCAAACTGTGTCCTCAATTACATTACATTGAAGAGTTCAGATGAGCAGAAGCCCTCACTGGGGCAAGGCAGCTGAATACAGTTGTGCATGCATGACACAGCCAGAAACACCAGGGAGAATGACTGATAGAATATAGCAACGGTATCTGTTCCATTAGCCCCTTCAAACCCCAGCAATCAGCACCAGAGACAATACAACTTTTATTTTTTCATTACTACGGCAACCAGATCGAAATGTGGGAATGGTCACCAATGCAAATGGTAACATTCCACACCAGTCACCAGTCAGACTGGTGATCAATAGATTTTAACTTTTTTGTTGGTGGTCACAATATCTCAATGTAAGCCTTACCTGCAAAGTTTCTGCTAACAAAAAAGTAAAGTTTCAAAATTTATGCTAATGGATATGTTTATGAAATGTCACATTATTGTGATGCAATAATTGAGAAAAAACCCACATTTTTAGAATAACCACATGTCTAAATGGGCGCATCAGTCTTCTCACTGTGTTGTGTTTGCATGGCATCATCCTTGGAAAAATGTACAAAAAGCACCTCCCTGCCAAACTCTCGACTTAGACTTACATCTACGTACATTGTCAACTGATGTCATTTGTCAATTTTTGAATCAGAAAAGTTTTTATTTCATTATTATTATTTTTTACTTGTAGCCCTATTTATATGTTCTACTGGGATGTGAGCTGGCTTTGGCGACCCTACACCGGGCGTGAGCCAAGTTCTAGAATACCAACTGCACTCAGAGCTGCTCCATCAACTATATGGAGGCTCATTCTTCTTACAACACCTTGCAGTGTGTCTTTATATGACTCCCATTGTCCCTGAAGCTTGAGTCTTTTTCTCATCTGTAAGTTATAAAGCGTCTGCTAAACGAATGCAATGTGTTCCCCTCAAATGCTGCTAGAAATATTGTGTGAAACAATCTCTACCTATTTAAATATGCTTGTCTGGTCCATCAGTCTGTATTCGAAGTGCTACTCTCCCTCTCTGGCACACACTCTCTGCTCTGCTCATTCCCAGCCCTTGGTATCAGCACACTGGGCATATCTTTTATTCATTAGCAGCAGGTCTGTCTCAGCGCAGAGCCTCTCTCACCTCTCTCGCTTATGAAATCAATACTGCTGCTGTTCAGGGAGGATTTCCACAAAGGTTCCCCCCTTTCCTCGTGGCAAGATGGGGCAGCTGTGAGCGGTGGAGGCCACGGAGGCACACTGTGGCTCATTGTGCTCCCCAAGTGATAGCTGAGAGGAGCGAGGGCAAGAGAAAGCTTCCTCTGGGCCGTCTTGCTCCCGGCGCTGAGTTACTTTCTTTCTTTCCTTCCCTTCTCCTCTCTCCTCCCTCTCTCCCTCTTTATTTTTGTTTCTTTCAAGCATCTGCAATCCCCGATGCTGGATCAGACCTCCCCCCACCACCAGTACTCCCCACCTCCACTTCCAGAGTAGGTTTCGCAACGGTGCAGCCACGGCAAGATGCTATTAATCCAACATTTCCGTGATGGTATCAGAGGGGCAGCTGTGGGAATTTTTCTGAAGAATTAATTTGGCTCGTATGATTGCAGTGCGGGGATCTTCGGGCCTCCGCTCTTGAAGGTAAAAGGGCCATGGAGAGCTGAGGGAAGGGCTGGAAGACACAGAGGCCTGAGACAGGAGATGATCTCAAATGTGATATTAACCATCTAGCCAAATTTGAATGGTCATATTTTCTGTTAAAATCATGAAACACATATGAATCCACGTCCCTTTGTCAAGTGTCAAAAATGCATGGTCCATCTCGCAGCTTTATTGTACCAGAATATAATGATTACTATTTTCTGCAAGACAACAGTATGTATGTCTGAGTGGTATAATCTACGTGAGTACAGCTACACTTACACATATTGGTGGGCATTCTGCTGGATGACGATGGTGCTGGATATCATTGGGAAGGCAGGATGAAGGCCAGGGAGGGAGTTAGTTGTCCCATTTACCAGTACCTGGATTGTCTGTGAATCTGAGCTACCAGAGACAAGCTAGCTAGCAAACTGCGAAATGGAATAAAAAGAGCTGAAGGTAACGCAATTTAGATAAGTGGTGGCTGCTGTGACTCATCAACCTATGATTTATGCCCCGCCCAAAAATCCTGAACACAATAACAATGGAAACAACTCACTGCCATCGAGTAGTGATGAATATGTACAAGGTGTTTTGGAACAAAACTTAAAAGCAAATGAATTTTTTTTCAACTTGAACTACATTGAATGCAATTTATTAATTCCTTAAAAATACTAATGACAAAACCAGTGAAACATAATTGGACTCCGCATTGCTCCACATTCTACAGCCTACCCTGTTATATATTATGAATGTTCTTATCATCTATAATGTATACTTGGTTAGAAGAAGTACAGGAAGGCCTGTGGTCCCATTTCATGGGTAGCCCATCATCCTCCTTTACTGGTGAAGAACAAACAGCTTGTGCATTCCGCACATAAATAGGATGCAATATTTATGTGTGCCTTGTCCAAGTCCCATGCTGTCCCTTTTAATTGTTCGAAGATTTTTTTTAAAAAGCTGTGCTTTATGATCTGAATACTCAGGGCGCATGGGGGGGATACACGGCTGTGTTTCTGCTTTCATGTGCTCAGAGTCAAACTGCAGAACAGAGCTCACCTTGCTTGTCGAAAGAACACAATGATGATGACGGTGATGATGATGCCAAAGCCGATGCTAGAGATGCACGGGTCTTTCAACTCGTGCATTATCCTCGAGTGGCATTGGAAGAAAGGCGAGGGTTTGTTTCTCTCTCTTTCCCTTGCTCTCTTGAATTCTTGCCCTCTGTCAGAAGCAGGAATGTGCTCAACGCCGTTTGGTAATGAGCATTGCGTTCGGCAAGGCTCACTGCTGAGCTGATCAGCCACGAGCGCCTGCACCGCTGCAAACACGACACACGTGGAATCAATCGGGCAACAATTAATCAAAGAGGGAAGAGGACGCTGAAAGGGGGGATGGATTATCATCTCTGCCCGTTAATTTGGTCATGAGTGTATGACGTGTTGATGAGTGTGGGTGTTCAAAATAAATTGGTCGTACAATCATCACTAATATATATATATATATATATATATATATATATATATATATATATATATACACACACACACACACACACACATACATATACATACACACACACACACACACACACACACACACACATATATATATATATATATATATATATATATATATATATATATATATATAGTGATGATTGTACGACCAATTTATTAGTGATGATTGTATAAATACACACACACACACGCACACGCACACACACACACACAGAATATGTGTGTGTGTGTGTATGTGTGTGTGTGAAAAGTAGTAATTGCTACAGATAAAATAAAATGAAATAATAAAAACAATGTTTTGTGTGCATTGTGTATTGCTTATGGTTAGATTCCCTGTGCATTATCATTGAATTTCATTGGCATGTGTGGATGGTGAAAAGTCCAAAAGGTTGTGAACCAGTCTGTAAAGTTTTTTATCAACAAAAGAAAGAGTGAAAAAACAGCAAACATCATGGAAACATTGCACCCAGAATAATCTGTTTATCCAGAGATCTGTGGAAAGGCCAGGCAGCCGGGGCCGTTCTGATGTGGGCTGGTCCTGGTGTTTGTCCGCCGACTCGGTGTTTGCCTTGGAAGTGCGAGAGAGTTGAGGGGCCCGTCCTTCCCCTCAGGGGTCCAGGAACTTGGCGAGGAAGTGCCGACCAACGGTTTCGGATTTCAGCCGAGGGTGAGGGGCGGCTGCGACTGAGGGGAAGGGGTGGCAGGCCTGTCCGCACCGCAGCTGACCGGCGGCTCCGAAATCCGCAAAACAATCCATCGTGAGTTTGCGCCCGCAGCTGCAGATGAGGTTACACATAAGTGGAGGTGCTTTACGAAGCCGGGGTTTGATCAGTGGTACCGTTTCTTTCTGACCCCTGCTGTTCATCTCCTGATCGCAAACGGAGCAGCGGTGAGGACGTGTTTCACCGATGACTCAACTTCCGAACACACGGACAGATGAAGAACCCTTCCAGTTCTCCGGTTTCTCACTCAGGGTGTTCAACCAGGGTTAGAATCACAAACTCCGTGCGATTCGCAAAAAAAAAAATAAAAAATTCTCCAATATGCAATTTATTTGGGAACAGCTAGAGATGCAGGTTCTGCTGTTGACAGGCCATAGAAGCTTGGCAGAGGGGGGCGGGGCAGCAAGGGGCTTTGCTTGTGTGGCAAAATCTGTGGAAATTCGTGGGTGCGACGAGGGGCCAGAGATTACATTAAGGCCTTGGTATTAATATCATCCAGACTCCTGGGGGAGAGCAGCCCGGGTTATTCCATTAGAGTCCGCCTCCCTGCATTTCCTCTCCTCTTTTCTCCTCACCCCTTTGGGATGTAAGCTGCCATTCCCTCTGATGCCGGCTTCTTTCCTCACACCTCCTCAGCCCCCATGTCACTGCCTTCACCTCCGGAGCTGAGGTGTGCTGGACAAGGCTGAGGAGATGTCTCGCTTTTCAAAGTGCACATATAAGTGAGCACTTAGAATTGGCCAAGACCCTCTGGTCCAGGTTGTGAGGAGGTTAATTGAAGGAAACAGGCGGTGGTGCAACACAGAAGGCCTGTGGTGAACACTTAAGGCACTAGCGCCTCACCCTATCAACCTCATGCCTTTGAACCGCAGCACCTCGTTGTCTTCCATTCACTGAAGATAAGGGAAAAAATAAAAAAACTTTTCATTTGTGAGAATCACCCAAGAACTTGAATGGCCCACTTATTTATTTACTTGCTGGCAGGCATATGACTCCAAGACAGCTCAATCCTAACAGTGATGCGTTGCCTCCCCGCTGGTTTAGACTGAAGACTGAGGGAGCTCTGTGTGGGTTTGGGCTGTGACTGTGTGCTCAGTTATGCTTCCAGCACCATGGACAGGGATCATCTAAACGAGGGCTGTATTATTTGTCCATGAAAAATACCTGCCAGTTATGTGCTCACAGAACCAAAATTCTACAATAGGCTGGGTGGCCACTGAGGTGCCACTGAGCAAAGCCCCGTCCCCACACACTGCTCCCCGGGCGCCTGTCACGGCTGCCCACTGCTCACTCAGGGTGATGGTTAAAAGCAGAGGACACATCTCGTTGTGTCACCGTGTGTTTCACAATGACAGTAACTGTTCAATTTCACATTATTATTATTAGTAGTAGTAGTAGTAGTAGTAGTAGTATTATTAAGTCCACCAGATACCGGATTTATTTGCAAGTGTCTGTTTGTCTGAATTGAATACCTGAAAAGTAGAATAAAAACATTATTTCATTTTAGATGAAGTCTACTCTGATAGTTCTTTGTGTGTGTTTTACCCAGAAGTCAAATCACTGTACAGTCAAGTGTTTAATATACTGGAAAAAAACATGGATAATGAACTACATTACAATAAAATACATTTATATTTATGTATTGATTGAAATTCTGACAAAGCTTCTTTAAATGCATTTTAACTGGTGTGTCCTTAGCTGTCAAATGGCACCTGAGGAAAATGTAGACATAATTAATCAATGCATGCTTTCTATGTTGGACATGATTAAAGTGTGTCTGTCTGTTTTAAAACCCGCCACTGGGATAATGGGACATTCATCACATTCTTAGAAAGCTCTACTTGTTTAATAGTTAAGTAAATAAGGCATTAAGAGCTGCTTAATCAGACAGGAATTATACCCAGTCACGGACCTAATTGCATTTGCCATGAAGAGTCTCCTTTAAAAGAACAACTTTGGGCGGCAGTAGATTAAATTCCTCATCGTGGGACGCGCTGCTGAGGAGTGTTGTGGTGGTAAACGGACTGCTGCTCTGATGGTTAACAGGAGCTGATGATGACAGTTTGGTTTTGCTGAGTTTATGTATCAATATGTTTTCAGTATATTAGTATGTGTTTGGATTTATACGGTGCGTGTGTGAGTGAGGATGTGTATGTGTGTGTTGATGCAACAATTACAGTGAATTTGGTCTGTGTGGACTGAGAGATGAAAAGGACTATAGTCAGGATTTTCCACTCCCCCCCCCCTCTGAACACACACACACACACACACACTGTCAGACACACCGCTCTGCTCTCCTGTGAGGTGGTCTGTCAGACCTCAGCCGCCGCAGCGAGAGCTGCACCCCAAGGGGAGGTACGGCACGTCCTGAACTGCACACGGGCACCGCGCCAAACCAGCGGGCGACGGATTCATCCCTCCTGGCCGCGCGCCAGCCTCCAGGCAGAAGCTGTCATGCCGTGTCCTTTTTAGGACATCTTCAGGTTGAGCCCCTGCATAAAGATCTCACACACAGGCAGGAGAGGCTTCTCCCCACCCCACCAGGCCGGCCTCTCTGGGCAGCCAGTGAGAAGGCGCCGGGCCGCCCCACATCCCCCTGCAACGGTTCTGTAACATATCCAGAGCCGCCTCAGCGCAGGATTAAGTTAGCTAAGTAGAGAATAGAGGTCCATTTGTTTGGGTGGGTTTTGTGTCCTCAAGTGACCGCAGTTTCAAACCTTCCATGCATCTATGCATCATACCTCACAGCACGTTGGTTCCTGCTGTAGTTTCTTCCTCATAATAACTTGGGGCACTATTTTCAAATTGGCACTAAGCACAGACCACATCAATAAAATGGGTAGTTACTTTCTATTCTTTGAGGCACTTTTTGGTTTTATCTATTTACGTAAATCCTCGGGATGCCTTTGACCTCACGCATGTGAACAAGGCCCATGTTTAGCACGTAGTTTGAAAATGGTGCCCTTTTTGGTACTTGTATACAAGACAGCGAGATCACTCATCATATCCTCAATAGGGATAACAGGTTCAGTACTTTTTTTATTCAAAATACATTTTGCATCTTTAATTAACTATTAACATAACATTTAAAAGTACTACATTCTTAGTCAATCTACACCTAAAATATTTACTTATTTACAGGAAATCCCACTGTAAATGGTTAATTCACTGTATATAGAATATGTTATACATTAGTTATATAAAACTGTGACCTTATAATAATTATATAATAACTGTGTAATTACTCAATGCAGATTAATAATAAAGCAATATCTCCATGACTACATTACCTTGTTAAGATGTATATTAAGCATGTTTGTGGTGTGAAAATGTGTATTATTATAAAGATTATTATCTTAAATTTTCTTAACTAAAATATGAAGAAGTGGACCCAGATGTATAAAGATTTAAAAGGTGTTTGATTTGTGATAAATCTGGGATAAAGTAGATTCTTGATCAGTGAGGTCTGTTTATTGGGGCCCATAAAGAACGCCTCCGCTGGCATGTGCACACAGCTACTGTTGGTCTTTGTGGGTTTTTATAAAACCCGCCACCCCTCCCCCAGCACACAGAGCTCCCCCCTTCCTCAGCTGTGTCATGATACCAATGCAGGTGCTGCAGCCCCAGTCGTCTCTCAGCCAGGACGTTTTTCCGGCCCCTTTTTTCACCATGGCCAGCTAGGAGAACCTCTTTCAAAGAACAACAATGGTGTGTTTGGGTGTGTTTACTGCCAGGTTGTAGCCCCCTCCCAAGCTGCCTGGTTTTGTGGGGCTGGTGGCAGCCTGCTAACCCCCCCCCCCCTACCCACACACACACACACCTCGCCACCACCCACCCGCCTCCACCCTTCACTGGTCACAGTTCACTAAATAACTGATCCTTCCCCTGATTCCCTGCAGGGGCTGGGACATTAGTATTCTACACGGGGTCCCTGCGTATAATAGCATTAAAACCAGACTTTGACCCTGTTGTCATGGATGCAGCACAATGCAAAACACACACACACACACACACACACACACACACATACACAAACACACACACACACACACACACACACACACACATTAGTGAGGCGCTACTGCCCGCTCACACACTCCCACTCTCTCTCTCTCTCTCTCGCTCTCGCCATCGTTTCTCTCCCTCCCAGTTAGCGTGAGCTGGGTGCTGTACTGATGATTCTCGGAGGTCTGTTTGTAATCAGAATTGATCAATAGTTTCCTAAAACAGAACTTGGCTGATTAATATCTCCTAGATCAGCTGATCTGAATGTCTAATTTAAGGGGTGCTGTGGAACTGTGTGGGTGAGCATATTTGTGTGTATTTGTGTGTGTGTGTGTGTGTGTGAGCGTGTGTTAGATGCAAGGCGCAGGACACAATCCTCTTGAGGGCCGTGAGCTGTCCATCATCCTGCCAGCCTATAAGGACACACACACACTCACACACACAGACTAGGTAAAGGAAGAGTGAGTGAGAAAGAGAGAGAGAATCAGCCTGAGAATAAAAGATGGGGTCAGAAAGATGAGAGTCAAATAAAAACTGAGGGCCATATTTGACATTTTACATATCTGTTGAACAAACATAAAATAAAGGGAAAAGTATGATGTTCTATATTATCCCAAATTATAAAAGATTTTTAAAAATTTCAATGCATATTTGGCAAAAAAAAGGGAAACACCAAGAACCACACATATATTTATTGCTTTATTCCATGGTGCTGTTATTTCTGTATAACTGTTACCTTAATGACCAAAGCTGTTTAATTTTTTCCAACTTTATGTCAGAGCCTTCAGCCAGACCTCCAGCCAAACTTTCCTTCCATTATCTGTCCATTCTTCTGTCCAGCTCGTCACCGCCAATAATGAGCATCTCTCTTTCAACCCCCCAATCAGCTCAGCGCTCCGCCTCACGAGCGACCGTCACATTCAGCCTCGACGTTCATCTGCATCTCCCCAACGCCCCGGAGCCGCACGACACCAATCAGCCGCCAGCGCCGTACACCGTGTCCATTAGAGGTAATGAATATAAGGAACCTCCGCGAGAAGAATGTGGGCCGGAAGAAATTGCTGGAAGAGAGAAGGGGAAAAAAAAAAAAAAAAAAGACCCGATCCAATTACCCCGGCTAATCTGGGCTGGTATTCTGCGTTCGGGGACGGGTCTCCCACGCGCACTGGGGCAGCAGCTGACGGCGGGCAGACCCAGAGCCCCGCTAATCAGAGAGCGCAACGCCTCAGAGGCAGATCTATAGGCGATGCTAATGAAAGAGGCCGAGGGGAAGCACGGAGAGGCAGGAGATCTGTAGATTTCATTATTTGATCAGTGCTGCGACGGGAGACGCCGGCCGCCATTGGATTTGCCAACAGTAATTTGTCTGATGAGCCCCCCCCTCGTCTCTCTCTCTCTCTCCTTTTTTTTTGTCGTTCGCTCTTTTACAAACACACACCAACCATTCGCTCTCCTCTATCACTTTCACTGTCTTACTCTCTGCCTTTCAGTCACCTTCCCATTCTCTCCATCTCCTGCCACCCCTCCCTTCACCTCCTCTCTCCCCGTCTCTCACCCGCTCCCTCGCTCCCCCTCGCCATTGGCTGCGAGAGAGAGGGCGCAGGCCAGGCTGTGTGTGTGAAAAGGGAGATTGTGTAGAGCAGGGATGCTGAAGATGTCAGCTGTCTCAGGCTCAAGGGCGTCCAGAACAAAGGAGCTTTTCACGCACACACACATGCACACACACACACACACGCACACACACACACATGCACGTCTTTCTCCTGACTCTCCTGTGCCATTCAATCCCACTTCTCTGCAGAAAAAAAAAAAACCATCCCTCCATTCACTTCCTCAAATCAATTTCCTGATAAGAGGTGTAAGGGGGGCTGTAGGGCCCTAAAATCAGACCGGAGGGCTAGAGCTCTCCTGTGTGTCTGTGTGTGTGTGTGTGTGTGTGTGTGGTGTGGGGAATGCTGTTAAATTGGTTAGCGCTTAACAGATTGAGGAATTGAGGATTTGAAATGCCCTTTGTGTGGGTTCATCAGCTGTGTGTGTGTGTGTGTGTGTGTGTGTGTGTGTGTGTGTGTGTGAGAGAGAGAGCAAAAGAGAGAGAGAGAGTGTGTTTTAGGGAGGTGGTGGAAAGACTGGCAGCATGCAGATAACCAAAATACTCTAGGAAGCCCCCTCCTGATGCCCCCCAACCGAAAAGACACAACATCCGGCCACTGTCGCCTGATCTCGCAGGAAGCTTGCATGAAGTGGCCGGTGACACAGAAACCCTTGACTGGACTTGAATAAAATAAAGTAAAAAATGATTAATTCCGGGATGATAAAAATATATGACCATGTTGTGTGATAGATTTTAAGGCGGCGGAAAGGTGAGGATGAATATGTTCCTCCGACAAAAAAAAAAAAAAAAAAAACTCAGTGCCGCGGTATCAATTACATTTCCTGTGCGCGGCAGCGACTCAGGCCAACGGGGCTGAGATTAAAATTCAATTTGTTATCGGCAGATAACCAAGTTCTGAAAATGGCTCGCAGTCTCGACCCAGTCAGGTGTTACTGAGCGGCCAAAAGCACGGAGCGGGGAGATAATCCCTGCTGCAACAAACACACCAACGCTCAGACTGTCTGATGTGAACACGTTCCTCGCTGCCGTCCCTGTTGCCACGGGGCCTAGAAACAAAGACATTGCTTACAGGGCCTGATTTCAGACGTTTGAGGTGTGATGAGAATGTGCTGGGACCTGACAGGGTTGACACGATGAAGAGCATCACCGACGTAGCATGGAGGGCTTGTAATTTAGTCACATGTAGTCACGTGTAATATATGTTTTATAGTCACAGCGTGGGTACTCGGGATGTATGTGTGCAAGGGGTTGATGTAAAAATGTCTTGTAGTAGGATCACTGCTAACAGAACGTACGACTGTTACAGTGTGGATGTTGTACAGAGTGAGAATTTGTAACTGTGTGGATGTGAACAGTGTTTTTTTGTAACAGTGTGGATGTAAAAATTACTGAACCTATCCACATTGTTACTATGTTACAAAGGTCCTTTTTTTTATTTTTTACATCTCATCTGCTACAGAAATACACTGTTCACAGTGTGGATCATCACTCTAATGTAGTAGCAGTGTATTTAATTCTATATAATTGTGTATTTAAATCATTTCTTTAAATTAAATTTAAGTGCTGATTTTTTCATTGATCCTGCCAGGTTTACACACCTAAATAATTTCAGACCGAATGCAAACCCTGCTTAAAATGCAACACAGCACCTCATGTGACATTCAATATTTAAAATTACTTCAGCGTAAAATGCCTGCTACTTTTTAGCCGGTAACTTGACAACCACATCAAAATGCTCGCATCTCGGCATCACGTTATTTGTACATGCTCGGTTTTGTTTCCCTCAACTCAATAAACCCGGTGAGCGCCAGAGAGCGCGTGCGTGTGCATGAGAATGCATGCCCATTTGCGTGCGAGGGCAGAAGCAGCAGCTGGAGTGGATGATAGAGAAAGAGAGAGAGAGAGAGAGAGAGGGGGGGGGGGAGGACGGATGTGCCAGTCTTGCTGGGGCGTAGAGAGAGAGAGAGAGAGAGAGAGAGAGAGAGAGTCAGGCATAGCAAACAGGATCCACCTTTCTGGTTGGCTAATTTTCCCCATTAAAACAACACAGCAGGGAGCCCTGCGGGAGGGGCTCCTGAAACAAGGGTTATTTTAAAATCCCCTCTCCCTCTACAGCAAACTGCCATGCGCCATGTGTGCTGTATTTGTGAATGGGTCTCTTTTTTTTTTTTTCTCGTGTGTGTGTGTGTGTGTGTGTGTGTATGTAAATAAACCAGAATCTCTCCACTCTAATCTTTTTACTAATGTGTCGCTTGTTTTTTGTCATTTGCGGAGTCATCTCTTTTCCTGCGACTAATTTCTCCGGATTCTGATCCCCTTGCGCCCGAACTCTGCCACGCCGTAATCCCCCCCTCCGTCTCCGTGACAAGAAAATCCACATTCTTAATGCAGGGACACTACCTGCGCGCTCTCTCTCCTCCCCACCTCCTTCCCCCATCCCCTCCTCCCCAAATGCGTCTTGCTTTAGCAACTGAGTTTGTGGTTTTTGGTGCAGGGCGGCGCTGGGATGAGACGTGCCGGGTGGTCGGCCAATGGTCCGTCTGTGGGAAGCCCTACAAAGGCATTACTGTCGAAGGGAGATGTTTCATTGCCTGTGAGAAGAATTTCAGGGCACTTCAATCGAGTTCTTTAATCGGTTAATTAATATTTGCACTTGGTCAACAGGTAGTGGTTGTTTCTTCGCCTTCTGTACGTGTATCTGTGTGAGACCTTGGGGTGGCGCATAGTTAAGTGAAACGTAAATGTCGTAAAAAGGAGTTGAAACCAGGATGTTTTTTTGTTTTTTTTGCCATGGCAGGCATTCGACCTCCCAAATAAGCCTGCAGTTACGGCACATTAGACGTAATCATATTATGAGTAGTCATTGACAGTCATTCTGCTTCTTTTATCATGCAAACACACAAAAACACACACACACCTTCACACACAGATGCATTTTTAATGAAACAGAACAAATCACAATATAATCCCAAACATGACTTTTTCTGTCTTGCGTTTTTCTTCTTTTTTTTTTATGGGGGGGCACTTAATCTGTTTTTAAATAAAGCTACCTTTTCCGTGCACTTGGAAAGCTGTCATTGATATATGACTTAGGCGATTTAAAGCACTTCTCGGCTGTTGCATTGGTTTCCATCCAGCCCGCCTGAGCAGAATACTAATCAGGGGATAGAATTTATGTCAAAGTCTTATCAGAGGAGCTCTCCTGAGAAACTCATGGCAGCCAGGTTACTGCCTGCCGTGTGTGTGTGTGTGTGTGTGTAATATGCAGAGAGGCAGACGAAGAAAAATCTTAGCGGATTACATTTAATAATTTATTTACATGGTTCCTGAATCTATCATCTGCATTCTGGGCTTAAAAGGCCTCGCTGTGAGATACGGTGGCTTGAACAGCGGCAGCACAACTGCGTCTGGGTTGGCAGCCCTTGGATGTCTGGTAATAGCATTACAACCATATATTACACCCTTACTAGCATATGATGGGGTTATGGGTTTTATTTCATAACAAATGCCTGATATTCAGTGACATATATTCAATATTCAATGATGTGTCAGCATAGACACATAAATAACTGTAAAAATAAATATTTTCAATGTTCCGCAGGTTTCGAGGATGAACAAAATTAACAGGAAATAAGGAGGTCTTGCATTTTTGGTCATTGAACGCCATCTCCATACTTGAAGACTGACACCGTATGTATGTATGTGTGTGTGTGTGTGTGTGTATGTGTGTGTGTGTGTGTGTATGTTTGTGCATGCACTTGTGTCCTTCTTCCCAGAATGCAGAATCATCAGTCACCTCCAGCTTGGCCGCTCTTGAGTTATGGATTCGGTGACCTTGCCTTTCCTCAGAAAGGTATCCAGATATCTATGTATGTATTTATTTACTTGTTTGTTTGTTTAAGTGGTTTATGTTTTATAATGGTGTATAATGTTTTCTTTATTCATGTTTATTATTGTTGTCATTGTAGCAGTAATAACTGCAGCAGTAGTTACCAGTAACACTGGTGCAGATGTGCAACTGATGCAGATTTATTACTTCTGAACATCATTAATGCACAGAGGATGGCTGGAGGATCAGAATCACCAACACAGAGGGAGCTGAGAGTTCAGGAGATGAAGGGGAGGCATGCAGGATGAGCAGAGTGTATAATCAGATGGTGTGCGTGTGTATGTGTGTGTGTGTGTGTGTGTATAGAAGAGGTGTTAAAAGGCCATCGCTGCAGCAGGGCACAATCAGTGAAGAGGATTTTCAAACCTTCAAGTGTCTCTGATGAGACGGACTGCGTTTCAGTCGTCAGCTTGCTTTCAAATGAAGTCAGATCAGTAAAAGAATAGGCTGCCTGAGGAAGAAATAAAACAAAATACATTTTGAGAACATGCCACATTGCAAAAAAAAGTTTGTATGATATTAGGGGGGACATCAGTTATTAATATTCTAAATACAACAACAAAAGATAGACATCGTGAATATCATGAATATCATTCTTCCACTCTGGCACTGAACTTTGTGTTCGGGTTCTGATGTCAGCAGTGAATTAAGGTTGAGGTGTTGCATTGATTTGGGGCAACAGGTGAAAAGAGTCTTCACAAAATCCCCTGAAAAAAGGTATTCGGAACAACATGATGGTCTGTCTACTTGACTGATAGATCCGCTCGATCATATTAAACATAACCACTCATAACACTCATATTAGACATATGCTGATCCATCTGCACGGAATAGAAATATTTGTCATTGGCTGCCAGGAGCATTTGTACACAGCCAGTAATGTTAAATGGAAATTGCTAAGTTCTAAAACAATTAAGTGTGTTGTTTAAGCATTGCTGGTGGTCTCGGGCCTCGGTCATGTGACCCCAGTGCATGCACATGGCTTTGGTGCTGATGCGCATTGTGCCTTTGTTAAAACAAAAGATTTTGCAATGAGAATGACTATTTGGTGAAAAGCTAGTCATTTGTGGGTGCAGGATGTGTGTGTGTGTGTTGGTTAAACGGCCGGGGCGTCTCTCTAACTCCGCAGATCTCGCAAGCGGAGCGTGGAGGAGGGGAGGCCAGCCAACCATCACAGCCTGTCACTCATCCACCCAGAGCAGCCGCTGCGCACCAACACCCACCCCGGCAGCCCCCGCAAACGAGACACTGGACCGGCGGGAGAAAGCAGAGAGCCCAGCTGGTGTGACTGTGTGTGTGTGTGTGTGTGTGTGTGTGTGTAAGAACAGGAACCAGGGCCTTTTGAGGTGTCAACTCCACTTGTCTCACTCACAGATGCAGACACACACCCGTACCACCATCCCCCAAACACACTCACTCACCAACACACACGCAGCTTCATCACATGGCAGCTTGAGCTCCATCTCCTCGTGTTGTCGCCTCGGTTTACGGCTGGCTTCACTTTCAGAGGCCGAGGCAGACTTTAGCCATGTGTTGCCCGGCCTCGCCCGTCACAGGCGAGGCTGTCGGTGGCGCTGAAACGCTTCGCTGGAACGCCACACCTGGCATTAATCACACGGGCCTACCTTCCTCGCCCCTCCGTCTGAGCGCGGATCTAAATGAGCTGACCCCGGAGTTAATGAAATGTGTTGGAGCCGCACGATGCGGCTGTGGTGAGAGAAACGATCTCGGGAATCACCCCTGGGAAGATTTGTGCGTTTATACTGCGATACGGATCATGATCATGTTCTGGCTCTACAACATTTCGGAATCTTTCTCTGGTTTTTCCTTGTTGGAAAATTCACCTCCATTGGGTTCCCAGAACCTGGTTTTGATGAAGAAGTATTTCTCTCCTCTGGTCTGGATTTTGTGCTCTGTGCAAAAGTTCTAAAGTCTGGACTTCATTCTTCCAGCAAAACAAAGCAGCACGCATAACCACATCACCATAGGCGGCATGGTCTGAACAAACCCGAGATTACCGCAGTATTAGAAGCAGACGTAGCCTCATCATTAGCCATAAATGCTACTGCACCTATAAATGCAACCGTAAAAAATCGGTGTGCATAGTGAAATATTTGCACTTGTTTATTCATTGCACTTTAATAAAGACCATTAATCTATGCTTATATCCATAAATTAAAGGTTTGTCATTTAAATTAAGGGACAGTATTTTAAAGGTATTAAATATGTAATTTAATAAGTGATTAATAAACACTTGCCTCCTGTGCTCATATTGTCCTTGGGGACCGGTGCTGGGTTAATTTGTGTAATAATGTAAATTTGTCATATGTAAATGTGCTTGTTACCCCTCACACAGGCCCTCACTGGACTAGGATCAGAATCTCCGATCGGCGGCTCTCTAGAGAACAGGTGTTACGTTTGACGGCCGCAGGGCCTGGGTCGCAGAGGTCAAAGGGTCATGTCCACTGCCTGGCCCGCTCACTTTCACATGGACTCCCTGTATCTGACTCAGTGAGCTTCTGTCATTCCCGTCCATGCACACTCACACACACACACACACACACACACACACACACACACACACACACACACACTCGTGCGCGCCACTGGACCGCATGCTGAAGCAATTAACATGGAAGGAGCAGGAATATTCAGAACACAATATGAGCATGATTGATGATGCTGTCAATACAGAGAGCATGTTTCAATGTCCACACCGTTTCACAGCACATAGATTACATCCACTGGATGGGATTAAATAATTACTAATAGCGCCACTAATTCATGTGAGAAGTGTGTGTTACTAAGCCCATGTCATTTATTCCATAAATATGTCTGTGATGAAAAGAGCACGTATGTTTGAGCTGGACAGAAACCATCCAATGCCTGCTGGCATACATGTGCAGGTAAGATGCCCAGAATTGTGGTGTGTGTATGAATGTGTGTGTGTTTAAAACACACATATTAAAAAATAAACAAACTCATAAACTGAACATCACAACGAACCCCAAAAACTAAATATAGAAATAAAGAAGGAAAGAAGGAAACCTTTTGATTATGCAGAATATAGTAACACAATAAATGATTTTCATGTGCACACAACCCCATAATGGTGTATTGTTTATTTTTGGATTCTTTTCACCATGAAAAATTAACCCCACCTTCCTTTCTCTTCCTTCTTCTCGCTGCATGCGGGACGCATGCATACAGTATTCAAAGGCTTCCTCCATCCTAATCCCCCTTTCAAACGGGTGATCAGAAAGCCGCGGGTACAATACCTGCCCCAAATTAACGGAGGACGCCTTTCCCCACAATAGAATCATCTTGTACTCCCTTTTGGCCGAGATTTCCAATCATGGAAAGCAGGGGGAGCAATCTGGGAGGATTTGTGGCTATTTTGCTATTGTCTCCTGGCGCACGGCCGACTGATTTTTTCTTTTTTTTAAATTTTCTTTTTCTTCTTCTGCTCTCTTTCAACAAAGAAAAGTAGTCGCAAAAGCAGAACGCCATCTACGCCGAAACAAGGGGGCTAAGACAGAATGCAAATCTCCCAGCTTCATGTGAAAAACTGAACCCTTCCACTGAATCCAGGTTGTTGTTTTTTTTTTAAGTTAGATATCTGTGGATTTCTGGCCTCCACGTTGAACATCCTGTTGTTCGACTGAATTTTTGAACAATGCCACATCCATATCCCCTAATTACACACAAAGGCCAATGACTGGGATTCAAATGTGTGGAAGAAGACAATGGAGTAAAACAAGAAATAATTGGTCGAGTTGGCTATATATTTCTGTATATCATGTGATTCAAAGGGAAACGCTTAATCAACCACTTGGAGCCTAAGAACTGACAGGTAGCACTTTAAAGGGGACCTTCACACTCTAAAAAAATAAGCATTTCTGTCAGAGCCTCCCCATTCTGTTATTATCTACTCAACATCATTAACTTAAAATGTCCACCTTCCATCTGAGCATTCACAGCATTCAAGCTCCTGCAGTCACAACCGTCGCGCAGTTACTTTTTTTAAGAGTAAAAGTTTATTAGAATGACTTCTGTCACACAACATTCACTTCTATAAATAGATATGCAAGCACTGCACACACATACACATGCAATTATACAGGTACACACGTGCACGTGATCCTGCACATTTTCACACAATATTTGGCAACATCAGAATTCTCACACTCTCACACACACACTCACACAGTACAGTACACATTAGGTCTGACTGCTCCTTTGAGTGCATTGTGTGTGTGTGTGTGTACACACGTATACTTATTTTTCACATCTGCGTTGTTGGAGATGTTGTCGGCGCATGATGTTTAAATTATAGAGAGTTCTGAAAGGATCAAAAATTAAGATATGCTAACTGTTTGACGAGCAGAAAGTGTTTCGTTTTCATTTGCACACACACACACACACACACACACACACACACACACACATACGCTGCACACACATATGCAGTTTGTACAGATCTATCAGCCTGTCAGTAGAGAGTGAGACATTAAAGTTGTCAAAGGGAGATGGTTGTTAGCGTGAATTATTGCTGAGTCGCAGAGGAGCAGCCCGCACCAGATGCACAGGACAGCTGCAAACAGGAAGTGGTACAGAGTGTCTTCAAAATGAGCGCAGAGAAAGGAAGGGGGGGGGATCTGTGTGAGCTGGTGACTGGTGGTGACATAAAAACATCTTAACTCACTGAGGCACCAAGCAGGACAGATGACAGAGAGGGAACACGGTCAATCTGTTCGGTGTGCGTGTGTGTGTGTGTGTGTGTGTGTGTGTGTGTGAAATAGTGTGACATGTGGGCTACATTAAAGAGTGAATGCATCACTCCTCTGTCGCCCACACTAGTGCAGTGACGGCTAAATGTATGTGCATCTTATCATGTTTGCATTTTGTGGTTCTATCAATTTTGGAAACAGAAAATGTACACATGATAGGACCAGGGTGAGGGGTCATTAGTAGCCCTCCTGTGGAATTGTGGGGAAGGGGGAATTCTGAAATAAGGATGCACTACAGCGTTTACTATAACTATATATAAAGGACATAAACTTACTTCCAGCATTTTTACTTGTTTCTGTTTTGTTGTTCGAGATTTCTTCATATTCTGAATGTGTTCCATGGCCGGACTGGCATGTGTGTAGGTACATTTGTCTCTTGGAACCTCCCCTGTCTGCTCATTTTTTTATTTAGTTTGTGGTTCCCACTGTTTTTTTTTTTGTATTAATACGGCATATTTTGTCAGATATATTTTACATTCAAACTAAAATAATTGGAACAGATTCGATTGCCATGTTATTTAATGGAGGCGGATGGAGTAACACAATTTAATGCATCTTTTTCAGAGTTAAGAAAAACGCTCACGTTTGTGAAGCAGGGATCAGACGGTCCACTCCTCGGCCGAACGCTTTTAGCTGGTTGTACCCGCTCACACACCCCCACACTGAGCCCCCATTCACTGGCCTTTCTGCATCATTACCCCTGCACAAAGGTTCTGAAACTGTTTCATTCAGTGGCGGGGCAGTGCGCTACGCCATCCAGAGATCAGTGCTGGCCGGCACTCTGAGGCCAGTGGGGGCAGACGGAGCGAGCGAGAGAGAGAGAGAGAGAGAGAGAGAAGGGGGACACAAACACAGATTTCTGATTTCTCTCTCCCTCTGTGTGTGTGTGTGTGTGGGTAAGTGTGTGTTCCTGTTTAGGTTTGATAAGACTTCAGCATATAGAATACCTCTCGGTATCAGGAAAGCTCTGCATACACCAGAAAAATAAAAATAAAAAAATTCCCAGAGGTCTGTGATTTCCCGGGAACAGAAGGTTTTGGGGTGCGGGGGGGGGAGTTTTCAGCAGCAGCAGCAGAGGTGGCGCGCGGCGCACACAGCAAAGATGGCTGTCAGCACCGAGGAAAAAAGCACAACAGCTCCCTGCCAATCGCAGCCTATAGACGTGGGCTTTTAACCACTGCGCCCTACTGCAGCTGCGGTTTGTGCCCAAATAGACCAGATAAATGCGCAGATGGAGCCGCGGCGATGCCTCCCGCATCAAACCGGGTGGAGATATTAGAAAGCAGAAGTGCTGAAAGATGCAGGTTCGAGGGATGCTTTTCGCAGGAAGTGTGACAAGGTAAAAAAAAAAAATCTCTGCCATTGGTTCTGCTGATGTTGACAAAAGGGCTCTTGAGATGGCTGACAGTGATGGCTGCATATGTGTGTGTGTGTGTGTGTGTGTGTGTGTGTGTGTGTTTACCCACCTGCCAGATAGCAACAAACCCAAACAGCAGAAACCATCGCCTTGCAAAGTGATACTGACTCTCCACTCATCTTTTCATCCTCCCCTCCCACCTTCTCCTCCGTCACCCCGCTCCCTCACCCCCCTCCCTCCCGTTCTGCCGCTCCCTTCCGCCGCCCTCCTCTCCTTCATCCTTCTGTTGATTTCTGTTTTTCTTTTCCACCCGCCCCTTCACTGCCTCAGCCCCCCCCCCCCCTTCCACTTCTCTCTGCCTCCATCTCCCTCTCTCTCCTTCCCGCTAACCCCCCCCCCCCTTCCCCCGTTTTTTTTTTTTTCTTCTGTGTGTCAGAGCTCAGCTGTGTCCCTAACAAAAGGGTATTCATCTCTTCATTGATAATTCCCCCTCTAGTGGCCATTTGGTTGGAAGCTTATAGCCCCAGAAGACCCCCACCACACACACGGAAAGTAGCTGGAAAAAAACACAATACGGCAAATTGCACACACAGGAAAAGCCTTTATCTAAAACCGCATATTACATTAATTTAATTAGCATGTTGTCGGTTTTGCACCCAAATACGATTACTCCATTATCTGAGCCTCTCTAAAAGCCACATAGTGACATCTTTGAGATTATTCGAGATGTCGCGCTTAACATTCAACTATATTTCTGTGCAATGAAACGTGATGCACCTCTGATCAACCTCAAGTTAATCCCCTTAGCCTTATTTTCACATTTAATTACTCAGTTGAAATCAATTCATCTACTTTACCATTTTTAATAAGCCATTCTGCATTTTGGTGTCACACTGTACGTTTAATGGTCTATTCAATTAGATATCAGTACTCTTCCTCCTCCTTTGGCTGCTCCCGTTAGGGGTCGCCACAGCGGACCGACCCGTCTGGCTGTCCACACAACTGACATGGCGAAGATTTTACACCAGATGCCCTTCATGATGCAACCCTCCCCATTTACACACTCGCCTATGAACCAGAAGACCCGGGTTCGAATCCCCCTTACTACCATTGTGTCCCTGAGCAAGACACTTAACCCTAAGTTGCTCCAGGGAGACTGTCCCTGTAACTACTGGTTGTAAGTCGCTCTGGATGAGGGCGTCTGATAAATGCTGTAAATGTAAAAAATGTAAATGTAAATGGGATTGGGAGCGGCAAGAAATACACTGTCATGTGCATCCCCAGTTGCTGGGTTAAAAGTATAAAATAGCCGGTTTGTCCTGTGTATAGCTCAAGTATATCCAAAACTACAATAAGTTATGTAATTAACAGGGTACTGAGTAACGAAAAAGAAAAACACCTCAGCACACAAGCCGCCAAGATCGTAACGTGGCTGCGGCAATGCCGAGAATCTGAGGCCTGCGCTGGCCAGTAAAAGCCGCGAGCTTCAACGAAGTGCCGCGTTAAAAGACTGTGCTTCCTTTTTAGGCAAATTAGAAGCTCTGTAACGTGGCAGAGGGGGAGATGAATTGCACGCACTTGTGTACGGCATCCCGAACCGCTTTCACGCGATGTAAAACATTCCCGTGAAAGTGCTAGACTTTGAAACACGGCGACATGAAAGAGCCCTGCGCACCATCTATCAATGTAATTATTGGACCAATTTCACTCTGCATTAATCAAGAGCTCGTGTTTGTGCGGCTGTTTGCGAGTGTGTGTATGAGGTGCAGGTGTGTATGCGTAGGTTTACTGGTGGGGCCAGAAGTTTCGAAATTAGAGGAACAATACGACGACAAGACATGGTCTAGACTAGAATGATAATAGAAAGGCGGCGTACTGGCGTGGCGGCTACCGTTGTGATCTCACACCTCCAAGGTTGTGTGTGTGCAAGTGTGTGTGCATGCTATGCTTGTGTTTCCTCCAGATCCTCTATTTTACACCATCAACTAGTTGAATTGGTCACCTTAAACTGTCCCCACCCTGTCCCAATGTCTTTGCATGATCTGATAAATAGAAAAGTGACTGAATGAAAAATTACATGTTTATATGTAATATGGAATAATTTTTCTTTCTAAAGTTTTGGTTCATTCGGATTAGATCATTATTTATATATGTAATAATTTTCAAGTGTTATTGACCAATCTTGTCAGCTGTGAAAGCTTATTGTACTTTCATATAATGAAAGCTAGAGCTGTGCAAAGATGCAGATGAATTGATGAAGGTATCTTAGCATAATAGGTCTACTGACTTTATATGTCCGACTCGAGATATCCTGCATTAAGCAGAAGTCCAACAGAATAAATAACGGACCCCATAAACTTCCTCTCTATGTGTATTACTTGTATTAATTTCATCTGTGCCACATGGTGACCATTCTCTACACCTGCATATTTCTCTCTATTTTTGTCCCTTTCTCTTGAATCTTAAGACCCATCTGTGCAGACAAAAATTGGGGGTTTATTTGTAATATTGCTCTGTGGTCTAACTAATATATATGCACTTGTCTTTGCATCATCCTGGTAAATATTATACGATTTAAGAGGCTTCCCTCCCTAAATATCAGCATTTTTCTATGGCTGCCCACATTTAGTTATAAACATTTTCCAAGAACTGGCAATTAAGAGTCTGGAGTGTGCCGGCTCAGCTAATAGCTTTACTGCTAATGAGGTGAACTTCCAATGCCACATTTGATGCCATGCTAATTGTCCATTTAGCAGTGGGTACAGGATGCCAGCTGCTTTCCCAAACACCACCATGTCAGCTCGGTTAATCTTTTGGATGCTCAAAACAGAGGAAGCAGGGAACGAAAGGGAGGGGTGACCTTCCCATCTGGGGTCAACGGATTGCTCACGCAAGACCTCTGCAGGCACAATGAGGACATGTGACCACAGCACCATCCTTGCGCAGATCCTTTGTCACATGACCTTCCAGCTGTGCTGTCATTGGCAGAGGTCCTCAGGAGCAGATCTGTGACTCAGCGTGGGGCAGACGCAAAGTGCTTTCAGGAAACAAGAGTAAGGAAAGGGGGGTAGAGGTTGTAGTTAATGAACTTGCTCTTTCCTAATGGAAGGGAAAGTCATTTGGCAAACAGTTTTGTGAAAATGTGCTTTGTTTCCCCTGGTTGTTTTAATGATGTTGTTTTTTTTTCCCCCCTTGGTCTCTCGAAGGGATGTGGCAAGTGCACGGATAAACACAGCGGCATAATTAGATATTGGATACTGTCAGACGGTGAGAGAATTCCCCATACCCATGGTCCCATGGTGATGAGTCAGAGAAACACTGAAGTCGGCCCAGCTACAAACCACAGGAGGGCTTGGAGAGGAACTCTAGCATGCAGGCTAAGTAGGGTACAAGAGAATTGTGGACAGATTCAGGCAGGCGCTCATTGATTTTTAAACGGTCCACATTTCACAATGGACCACCATTATTTTGGTGTGTAAGCTGCATGTCAGTCATCACAACAGTGATGTAACTAAAAGCAAGTGCACGTTATAGTTTTTAGGAATGTCATTTTTTTTAGGAAATTGTGATTAAGACTAAAACTTTCTGTTGGAAAGAGGTTCAGATGTGGGGCAGTGGCGGCCTAGCGGTTAAGGAAGTGGTCCTGTATTCAGAAGGCTGCCGATTCGAATCCCGATCCGCCAAGGTGCCACTGAGGTGCCACTGAGCAAAGCACCGTGCCCACATACTGCTCCCCGGGCGCCTGTAATGGCTGCCCACTGCTCACCAAGGGTTATGGTTAAAAGCAGAGGACACATTTTGTTGTGTCACCGTGTGCTGTGCTGCAGTGTTTCACAATGATAATCACTTCACTTTCAGATGGGAAATGAAGGGGAGATTATCTGGTCATTTTCTAAAATGAGACACCATGCAGACTCTGAAAGTAAATAAAATCGAAATAACATTTGGATGAGCAACCTTGCTGTGTGATTGTTTAGCGCTACCCCTCCTCAACGTAAAATGCTTACAAGAAAGTCTAAGTTCATGGCAACACCCTGAGCATGAGATTTAATGCCCTCCTTGAAAACATAATTCTTATTAGCTGTTGCCAGGCTCAATGAGATTTTAACATTTTTTGCCACCCACTAAGAGCACAATCACAATACTAAAGTGATACCAGTTGTTAAGATGCAGAAAGAAATGTCCTCATAACATGTACTCTCCCCTCTTAATAATGTAAAGAGATCAGAAGTGAAGCTTCATGTATAACATAACAAACCTGCAAAAAATGTGAGTTTTCAGCTACTTCATGTGAGCCCTGACTGAAAATTAATATTGTCCACAGTGCTGTAATTTATGAAGAACATTAGTCAGAGTTGCGTTGAATAGTACAATTACAATTTAGCAAATTGATATGAATAATATTGTGACAGATGTAAAAGCATTCAGATTTTATGATGTTTTTTATTAACTACTATTATTTTATTTCTTGTTTACTTAATTTAATACATTCTGAAAGATGTGTATGTGACCTCATCCAGTTTTTTTTTATTATTGTAAGCAGTGTCTGTTCTTAGAACTTGGGTCCTCTGGTCATTACAATAAAGACCTGAGTCATTACAGTCATTACAATAATAATAAAACAAACTAATGTGAAAACCAAAAAAAAGCATTATTGCTAAAACAAAAATCAATAAAATTGTTGCTAACTAAAATAAATAACAGTTTAAATATCACAAAATGATTTTAAAAAATGTGTCCTTGCAAGGTTTTTGTCATTTACATTGCATTCTATTCCCTTCAACTACCCTTACAGAATGGATAAAGTGAGCATGAGCAATGAGTCAGCAGTATTTTAAAATGAATATTTAACAAATATAGCCATAAGTATTTACACTGTCACCTTGTTAGTGAAGCTGGTATTTTTCTTGTCTTGGGGAACCCCTCAACCAAAGACCAGATGTGGCGAGCGGCCCAGCTTTTCCCCTTGGTCCTGCCCTTCTCACTACCCTCTTGCCTCCAGTGACCCGGTATCTTTCCAAATGAAGCACAGTGGGGTGGTGATTCCATCGTTCCGGAGCACTGAGAGGAAGTGAGGCAAAGGGAGAGGAACAGAATCCCTAGCGGCCCTAGCGCTGAGTAATTAGGCTGGCCTCCTGAATGTCAGCCTCAGCTTGTTTATTCTCATTATTTTATCATTTTAAAAACCCTCTAGGTGATGAGACACACAGCATAATTACTGTTATTAGCATACTAATTGGACGTCAAAATAGGCCATGTTACGAGGTAGCCAACTGCAACAGTTTCACATTAATCAAAAGCCACACCACGGCCAGGCCATTGTCACGGTGAGCTACTAATTGGGAGCTGTTTTACAGCCACTCTACCTGGTCCAGAGGTTTCAAGTTTGGGGCGGAGGGGGTTTCGGCGAAGAGTTCCGTATGGTGGTTGGAAACAGATGTGGAGTGTTCTAACAGCAGACCAGCCCAATGTTTGATGAGTGTTACTATCAGTGGTTAATTTGTGCTGAGATCTCCCCCAAATCTCATTAATGCACGTGTTGATATGGGAGTCACCTCAGAAACCAATGTTTTTTAAGAATGTTGCAGGAACCACCGGCTCCTCAACAGCGATATCAATTTTGCCTACCGCCCCGCCCAAAACCCCACCCTCTCTTCATGAGAAATATAACAAACAAACAAACAAAAAAGGCCTTTTGGGGTTTGCTGGAGTGTGATCCAATGGGCACAGGGTTGCCGATAGGAAACTGATAGGACTGGCTTTGTCTCGGCTGGATGGTGGCCACAAACCTCTCTTTTATGAAAACACATTTTGCTCCCTCCGCCGCATTTGCATATGAAAGCCCAGGATAGAGCGGGCCCCACTGGTCCCAAAGGAGCAAACTTAAGACAGTGTCAACACACAGTCTCGGGCAAAACAAAGGAGGGATTTTTTTTTTCATTCTTTCTTTCTTTCTTTCTTTCTTTCACACCCCTTCTCGCTTTGGCTGTCTTATTGTCTGTTCGCTGTCAGGCCAGAGCCTGAGTTTCTCGCTCTCTTCCCACTGGATTCAGTCTGCTGGAAGAATTTTTATAAAATCCTCCGTGCCACAGTTCATGAGAGTGACAGGAGGGGCCGATAACCTTCCTCCCAGCGAGTGCAAGAGTCGCTCCAAAACTGCACTGTGGAGGTGGTTAGATTAGCTGTTGAATTAGCTTCTTTTTTTTCCTAATTGCATATGAATGCAAACATGTAACACTGGCTCTATATCAAAGTCTCGTGAATCTGTCACAATAATGATATGCTGCTTTTCTGGTTTGTGCTCTGAATCTGATCAGCTTTCCAACTTTTGGTAAACTATGGACCATTATTTGATTCCAACCCCTTGTTAAAGGGATTTGAGTGATTGTTAATAGCCTAACATGGAAATTCGGCACTTCTAAAAACATTTTCTGGATGATGCAGGACACAAGCATCACTCAATGCTGTCTGAGTATCAGCCACCATATCTCAACCCAACTCAACACCTGTGGAGATTTTTCATTACACTTTCATCACAACATACCATACAAGGGAATGTGAGACAAGAAGCACTGCTTTTTTCAAATTTTGTATTAAAAAAATAATAATAATTTGCAATCCTGTTTTTTTTCAATTCCTATCTTACACTTTGTCATCTGTCTCTACAAGCCCCTCTATGTCACTCAAATTACCATCAAGCAAGTGAACTTCATTTTAGCCACCTATAAATAGCATAGATATCTATGAATTCTGAGTCTGCTTATTTGTTGTAAATATCACATTCCAATCTGTAAATTGTGTAACTGATTAATCAAAACATTTTATTGTGTACTCTGCAAGACAATGCACATAACATATAACAAATGACTGTATGTGAGAATTGGTGTAGTGCAAAAGGTAGAAGACAAGCATCAGACAGTAAACAAGTTTTTATGTCATGTTATGCAATGGGTCTCAGAAATGCATGTCTCAAATATGATACACACGGCATTAAAGGGTTAAATGTGGAAAAGGTTTTGAAATGATTTGTTGTGGTAATATTTTTTGATGGGCAAGATTTTCAGCAAAAGGGACATGATCAGATGAATCGGGCGCCAGATTGTTGGCCAGACCTAATAAGAATGACACTAATGAGCAACAGTGTATTTATGTAATGAGGCCTATAGAGCTGAACTCACCATTATAATAGATAAGACTGTGTCTCTCTCTCAGCATCATCTAGCAGATAGTATCAGTTAGTCATCCTGTACAATCCTGTTCATGCTGTGAGAACACAATGATTGGTGTTTTTTATGTTCTAGTATGCTCCGTTCTAACTTTTTGAAATATTCCAATAACGTTCTGTAGGTGTTGTGGTTTCTGAAACAGGTCTATTCTAATTGGCACAGCCCAGGCATTCCTAGAATGTCGAAGTTGGAAAAAGCAGGCAACACTTTGAGAACTTGCGGGGGAATGCTGTGCAATGTTCTAGTCCAGGATAGAGAGGGTCTTACTCACAGCCCTCCTGCGAGCTGCGCTCAGCAGCACAGCAGGCAGGGTGTTAGGGCGCTGTAGAGCAGCTGAGAGAAAAGAAGACAGAAACTTCAAAGGCCTGACATACCACTCACATCCCACTGGTACCCAGGTGTGTGTGTGTGTGTGTGTGTTTGCCTGTGAGAGAGTGCCTTTCATGTACAGTAGGGATTGCATCAGGCATCCGTTTGAGAGGGGTTTGCAAGGGTATGTGTGTGAGGTCTGGAGAAGCTCAATCAAAGCTGGGCTGTTCCCACCATTGCATACACATGCACAAACACACACACACACACACACACACACACACACAAACATAACAGGTAACTCCAGGTAACTGCCTCACGCGTTTCACTCCACTAATACACTCGGCACATGAAAGGAGGACACATGCTGCTATCGTGCTCTGCATCTCGCTCTCCATCGCGCTCTTCAGTGTGTTCCCATCAGGGAGGAACAGCAGCAGGCCTGAGATCAGTGCTGGAGGATTGACCTATGCTGAGCCTCACCCCCACAGAAAACACACCGGCGTGTGGTCTTCTTTTTTTAAGCAGCTCAAGACACATCCAGAGGTTGTCAGAAACAGCCTTGTTGTGTTGACTGTGATGCCAGAGAGATCAGGTACTTATGCTAAACAAGTATTAGAAAGATTTACATCTTTATGTGTTCTAAGTGAGACCATTGTAGAGTAGTTACTAGTATAACAAGGGTATGGCTGCATGGTTCAAATTTGCACCTCAACAGTCAAGTCGCCACAGTCAACCTATATAATCTGTTTGGTTTTAGTTCTGTGTGTGTGTGTGTGTGCATGTATGTACAGAGCAGCTATGTCTTAAAACCATTGCCCCATGTGTGAGAGATGGTCTTTTGCTGAAAGTGCAAATATGTTAAATTCACACAGTCGTCATGGTAACGTGACCCCAGACAATCACTTCTGCCTGACCTCTACATCTTGGTTTTCAACACAGCCTTCTAGAGAAAGACTGACCCTATGGACAGTTGTGGTGTAAACACATAAAGTGAAATAAGTCTCAAGTACATTGAAGAGTGTATACCGAAGTGCTATATTTCACTGATAATTACAACAACCAAGTACAGAAAATGAAAATAAATGATAAATGAGAGCAAGTGAAAAAAATGAGTAGACAAGATGGCATATCAAATAGAAATATAGCAAACTAAAAAAAAGTGAATAATAAAAGAGTAAGATATGCTTATTTCACAAATGAGCAAAGAAACCAGAGGTAAACAGAAGAGGACGGCAGGAGACAGGATTGTGCACCTTGTGCTGCCATACTGGGCAATTATGCAAAATAGCTTGATGGACTGGACTGGAAATATCACACATTTGTGCATGTAACATGGGCTGGGTACGTGAGAGCTGTCAATCATGGTTATGGGCTCCTCATATTTTTAACTTTGTTAGTAAAAACTCCACACAAACTGGGCTCTGGGTGCCAGAGTGGGCGGTTAGTTCTTCCCTCTCCAAGATCCAGATACGTAGCAATCGATCCTTTTGGTCTGTAAATCCTGAAGAGCAAATTACATTAACATTAGTGAATGTGCCCGCCAAATCTATTGTAGCACTGTGAAAATAGAGCTCCACGATTTCAACATGGATTTAAAAAGAAAAAATTTAGGAGCAGAATGTTGTATAATGATGTAAAAAAAAAAAAGACTTTATGAAACGACAGGTAGGAAGTAAATAATTAAACAACTGGACATTATGCTTGTGCGTGTGCGGAGGTGTGCGGGCTGGTAGCCCCCTACCCTCAGCTTGCAACAGGTGATTTGTCACGTGGCAGCCGCTGCGTGAGCCATGTGGCCCCCTCACAACAGGGGGGGAGGGCCAACATGCCCCAGTCACCGATTCAGGGGTCTGCAGGGAATATGCCGTCCTTTTATTGAACTCTTCCAGATTTATAGCGCCGAGGCGGAGAGAGAGGCCTAATGTATGCACACACATGCCCGCTGCTCACTTGCAAGAAAGAAAGGTTGTCTTCCAATCTCAGCCTCGAAAATCAGTTTTGTTAATCTGCTTTTTTTGGGGTATTTTGAGATTTAACATAAATTTAGGATTAGTGGGGTAGTGTTCAGTCATTCAAATGTGCGCTTAAAAGTGCAATAGATCTGAGACTATAATAAAATAAAAAAATACATTTAAAAAATAGCAGATTTCTATTTAATTCAGAGGTGTGACTTGGAGGCTAAAGCTTTTGCCACACATCGCATAGTATGTCAACCAGCAAACAATATCTACATTATGAGCATGTCTGTGTGCTTGTTTGATGGATTGATGTTTTTGCCAGAAAAGCCATTTTCAGCAATACGTGTGCTCTGATGCCTTTACGTCTTTGCTTTAGGCCTAGAAAGTGCATTTATTAATGATGCTGATTAATCTGTATATATCAGAAGTCACGTTTAGGAAAAAAAAAAAACAAAGGCCACTCTACATTTCACTCGACATTTCATTCTTTCATTCATTCATCTTGTGGTGTGAAGGTGTCTTAATTATTCACCTTCAACCATTTGGATGGCTTCTTTATGGAAGTGGGATTTTCAGTCAGCCCGATGCAGTTGCCGTCAAGCCCTTTGTGCGGCAGCAAGCCATCCACGCATGCGTGCGCCAGTAGGTGGCATGTAGGCAGCCAGGGCAGAGTGCTGGCGCTGCGGCCCCATTTGCATTACAAAATGCGACCTTGACATGCAGAGAAACAAGTTAATAAGCCTTCAGCGAATGATAAGCTGTTTGGTCGATTTGCCCAGTGAACTGTTAATTGTAAAACTGTAAGACATTATATTCACCGCTCCGTATTACATCGTCCCTGTTTTAACAGCGCCACTTCATTGGGTGCAATTAACAAAGCCTGGGAGATTTATTAGCGCACTTCTCCATAGTCAATGATCCATTACACCTAAGACAAAACACTGTAAAGCACACATTATCTTCTTCTGGCACTTACAATAATGCTTCTGGTGCAGGGCGACATATGCTTGCTCAGATAAAGCTGTGTTATTAGCAGACAAATTATACAATTTATCGCATATCTAATTTGTCAGTGGTAACGGGGGAGATCTGAACTGTGGTTGACAGGCATGGAAGAATGGGGGACACCTTCAGGCCTCGGGCCTTGTATGGCAGCAGAAAATAAACGGAGCGCCTGGACTTTATCACACCGTAAAGTGTTAATATCCATTTGGACAAATTTGAATGAATTTTGAAATTGCTTAGTTATTAAAACAAAGTCTTCCGAGATTGCTGAATAATTGCATGCTTCTGTCTGGCGGCTTAGAGTCATACATGTTTAAAATTGACACTTGTCATAGTATTGATTCAAATGTTCAAAACGCCCAAACCCAACCGACTGTCCGATGCATTCTCATTCTGCCAGCTGATCGGTTCCAGATATGTTCCGATATGTTCCAGATATGTTCCAGTGCATCATTAAGCCACATTTCGTGAACCAACCCAAAATTCAAATGTTTACCACGATAACTCCACAATAAAGTACTACAGTGTTCATAGTCTTTCCATGTCTCAAACATGTAATAAGGAATAATTAGTTGTAGTGCAACTGAACTACGCTGTTTGCTATTTTTATACCAGTTGATCCTGACAAGGTTCTTGTTATTGCCTGATCAGATTTGGTCTGGCTGAAAGGTTTCTTGATGACTGTGTTGTTAAGAGAGAAAATTCTGCTGAGAACGCTCAAGTTAAACTTTTTCTGATGAGATTTGAAACAGATTCACGTACAGCAATAAAGTATTAGAGTTGTGTACATGTAACAAATTACTTCAGTGACCAAAAGCACTTAATATCTCAGTTTTTAATTTATGTAAATAAGTGTCATGTGGTCATCATTTCTTTGCAAGGACTTTTGATCCCTGCTGAGAAATAAATAGAAACCGCCATGCGTACATACACGCACACACACACACACACACACACACACACAGCAAGGGTGATCAGCATCCTCCTCAGGACCTTCCCACAGAGCAGAGTGAATTACTCACATCTTGACATTCGCTGTTTGGGAAGCAGGGCACCTCCAAGGAGAGATAGTGTCACCCCTGCTATCAGTGAAGTCCTGAGTGAATGCGCCCACCGGGGGCACAGACAAGAGAAAAGCGATTTGGAATCACGGGCTAGACTGATACACTAACCTTTGAAATAATCACCACTGTCTAATGGGTCTATTTAATTAACCTTGCAAGGAAATTAATACCCGTGTTAAATGTGGAAGAAAAAGATTTTTGATTACCATTGTAAGCCTTCTGGGATGCCTTTCTCTTTCTAATTGCCCAGGAAAAACGATCCTGATATGTTTTCTCTCTGGTTGTTAGCGAAAGGTGGAGGGTGTGTTTCATTTCTCGGTGGGTGGATGAGACGGTGGTGGGTTGAAAATGATGCGTGCTATTTAACGCAATGTGCGTTAGCTGTGCAGCACAGTTACGCAAATGTGCTGCATGCTGCGGAACTGATGACCACAGTTCTTACTCAAACCAAAGAGCTTGCATGGCATTGCGCTCCTACTTCCCACATTTCGTTTAAGTTGTGTCAGTGCTGAATAATAATATGAGCTTCATAAATGACATAATTTATGTTATTTTGCATGCATACAATTTATTGTAGGGATGATTACTGATTATGACTCGACAGGCAGGACTGGAGGTAGACGTGTTGTTACACTGTTAAACTCACTGTCGCCTCTGGAGGAACACAGTGGTACTAATGGTACTAGTGGTACTAAACTGCTAATGTCAGTAAACATCTCTGATGTAGGGGTGGTGCTACACCTAACATCACTAAACTGCCATTAAGATTACTGAGAATCTCTCTGTCTGTCAGTCTATAGAAGTATTGATATTATTGATGAAATTTCTGTGTCCTGAAATTGCTAAACAACGTAATGCTTGTTAAACCTTTTTTGACTTGGTGAGTCTCTCAGGCAGAAATCTAGTCCAACCTGTTTCAAAATGTTTTGGGCCTTTTGTGTTGGTGAGATGTTATCTTGCTGACTGCTAATTACCAATCCTGTAATTATTACTTAAACTGAATCAGTGAATGCACATTAACCATTAACTAATATTGCTGCCATATTCTGTCTTGAACCTTTAACAACTAATACGTGCTTAACTGTCACTGTGTTGCCCAAGGGGAACTAAAACAGGAAATCAGCAAGTGCAATGAGAACATAAAATCATTTAACATGAATACAATGACATTAATGAAGGTATAACAAGGATCTAAATGACTTATAAAATGCAAGGGTTCCTGCTGTGTTCCCACAGTAGTCAGGTCATGGGGGCTGTGTTCCACAGAGCATATCCTCTGGTTTGAAGCGTAACGTGTATCTGGGTCCGCTCACCTAAATGAAGCAGGATGACATCACTGTTTTTGCACGCTCGTTTCCGCATGAAGCGCGCTCGAGTCTATGTGTGCGGGTTCACTGAACAGGATCCGTATAACCTTCACGGCGGATGAGAGAAACACAGTGACGTAATGCCGCCTGCCGTCCCAGGCTGACATTTAAACAGGAGCAGATCTGCCACTGATCTGTTTCTCCAGGATCCAGCTTCATCCTGCAGAACAAACACTTGCTTATTGCTGCCGGTGGCAGCCGGGGATGGAGCTTCGTCTCCGTCTCCGAGTTGCTCTGGAAGCCACGACCCTCGTGAGCTGCAGCGGAAAACAGGGTTTGGAGAGGTGCCTCGGGCCATACATGCTAACCAACGATTTGTGGGCACGTTCATGCTAATGCTAAGACAAAAGGACCGGGCCTAGTAACGTGCACGTTCAGTCATGTCGCGCTGGCACAATTCATAATCATGTGGTTTTTGTATGTTGCCGAAGTGCACCGTGATAACGGAACAACTGGTTCGGCGCTAACAAGGTGTCTTCCGCTGGGCCGTGAAGCGTTGTGGGGGCTGTTGTCGTAAGCCACAGGTGGAACGGATACCTCCCTCCTCTTAATTACGCAGCGCGCCGCCACCGCCGCCGCCGCCGCCACCGCCGCGCTGCCCAGAGGGCTAATTTGTTTTTGTTAGTCGGCGGGGTCAACTGCTTTAAAAACACATATTACAAGACTACCGGGAGATTGGATTACATTATTTAAATAAATACGGGGCAATTTGTCAATGTCATGTTAGAGTAGCCGCACCCCCTCCTCACCACCATCGCCCCTCCCGACCCAGCACACTCCGGCCAGCCGGAGGACGTGCTAATCTTGATCGCATTAACCTCTGTAACGGAGGGGGGGGGGTGCGGCCCTGCGCTCTGTTTGGGTGCAGATAGGGTTCTCCGGGCCCCGAGTATCAATCATGTGCGCGTGGGTACGTCGGGACGTGCGGAGCGAGGGTCCACGCGCATCGAGCCGGGGAGGAAACGGGGCAACCGTGAAGACGGCAGCCAGTTGCTCAACCAGCCAGTTCAATAACCTCTGGAGCACCAGAGTTGTGTGGAAAATGTAAGGAATTTTCACATTAAAATGTATCCAACCTGGGCCGAAGAATCTGAAGAAAATAAGGAAACTTTGATTGACCACGAGTAAAAAGCAGTTATAACAATAACAAAGGTGTATAGTTCTGTCATAGTCATGTATATTAGACTTTAATTACAATTGCATACTCCACCACAACTCTATTTACTTCTCTCAAAGATTTTATTATGTAATTATTTCACATTGCTTTTAATTAAAACGCCACATTCTTTCATATTTGAATTTATGTTTTTTTGATGTACAATTTATACAGAAATGATATTTTAGGACGCTTTACAGATATTCAATGTGCATTTCACTTTCCACTAGTTAAAAAATTAAATGTCTAGGAGTGTTACCAGTAAACACTATGTTGACTATGTCGAAGTCACCACATGTCTGTGAAATGTGTGTTCTTGGCCCATGCACGGGGAAAAGTGTAATACATGGATGTTTTCTTTTCTTTCATTCTTTTTTTTTTAAGCGGTATGTGCTTCTTTTGGAATGTGATGTGTGGGGGAATCTGTATGGTAAAAAAAAAGAAAAGAAGAATGAAGAACTGTGTTTCATCTTTTCTTTCCTGAGGCCTGAATTCTGGGCTGAATTATTTTCATTGGCAGACTATATAAGCACCACAGATCCACTGCAATCTGGCACCATTTCAGGGGTTACTGAACCTCTGCAAAATGTTTAAAGGCAGGAGGGAAAGTAGGGGCCTCCATTTCACGCCACCGAAATTAATTAAATGCCCTTTGGTCATTTGAAAGGGAGGCATTTGGATTTGGGTCCTTACAAAGAGTCATTTTGTACATGGGAACAGTGATGACCACATGAATCCTGATTTTTTTTTTCCCGTGTGTTTTTCTTCAGAGATCTTCTCATAGTTATCTTTTGGAAATTTCGTGGAGAATTTCTCGAATTGCCGTCTTGTCTGAGGACCCGTGCAGGTTGTGTCTCAGCACCCCTCTCCCATGTTTGCTCAACCCCCTACCTCCAAACAAATCCTCTTTCTATCCCCCTCTCTGTTGCACTTTGACCTGTCGGCCCCATTTCAGCACTCATTCTGAAACCATGACCTGACTGTGTGTGTATGTGTGTTCTGTGTGTGTTTTGTTTTCGTCTGGAGCGCTGACGACTCTCCCTCGCTCTCTCCCTCGCTCTCTTTCTCTCTCTGTACGTCTCAAGACCCCCAGAGAGGAATATAGGGGTCAGTCTGCGGAAGCAGGGTGAGGAAGAGGATGATTTTTTTTTTTTTTTTTTTTTTACCTTTTGCACAATTCAGGGAAATTTGATGCACCCATCGAGGGGGATGGAGGATCGACTCTTTGGCTTTGGGACAGATGAAAGGAGAAACATGAGAACCTGGCAAGACCCCCACTGCACGTTGTCTGAACCTGGCACACAAACCTGTTGTTGTTGGGACCTCTTAAACGCTTATGCACTGAGAAACACACTCGCACATGTTTCCTCTGATTGGTTTAGCTTTCATTCCACTCTGTGCCTCTTGACTCCAACACTCCAGAGTCATCGTCATCAAAGGCCCCCGATCAGCCGACTCTTAAACACACATAGGCCTCTCCTCCTCCTGCTATGCCGTTAACAGCAATTCTTTGCTGGCCGGGCGCAGCTGATTGGACGGCACACAGAGTAATCTTTTCTTAATGACTTCCTGTGGAAATGAAGCTCTGTGGAGCTCAGCAGGATGGGATGTCCAGGCTGGAGCTCCTCTGGCAGAAAAAACGACAGAAGCAGAGGCAGATTGCAGCTTTTACAGATACCTTCCTCTCACCATTACTCAATGTGATGAACATCATTCATCCTGTCACACACACACATACACACATCGCTTCAGACCTACTTCCTCCATCTGTCAGAGAGGGAAATTAAATACATTCCTGTTTAAAGAATGGATTTGGTCAACACATGACAGGTGTTGCTGAAATTTTGGTTGCTTGTGAAGGGTGTATCTGTGTTTGTGTGTAAGCAGTACAGTGCCTGTTTGACTTTAATGAATGACCAGCAAATGCCCCACGAACGTCTTAACCTTAACCAGTGTCCAGTGTCCAGTGTTTCTACTGGAGTGCCCAATAAGTGCCCACAGGAAAAGAGAAGAGCTGGGAGCTCCTGTGATCTGTGTGTGTGTGTATGTGTGTGTGTGAGACAGAGAGAGACATGCCCTGCAGTCAAGGGTAAAGACTGCCCACTGTTCACACAGCAGAGAGTGGGAGACAGTGCCAATTTGATGGGCTACTGTGTGTGTGGGTGTCTATGGGGGAGGGGGGTTCATTTGCAATATGCAGGAGTGTGTGTGTGTGTGTGTGTGTGTGTGTGTGCGTGTGTGCATGCGTGCATTTGGTGTTTAAATGAAAGCCTTTAACTGAAACCCCTGCTGATATGAAAATCTGCCTAATCCCCTCCTTTCAGCCTCCGGACTCCACTGCTCCACCTCTCTTCTCAGTGATACACACTCCCCTTACACACACACAAGCAATCATGCACACTCACAACACAAACACATGCAAGCAAACACATACACCCTATTTCTCTGATTCCAACCCAAACTTTGACTCCCTCCATGTAATTAGCCTCAAGAACCTGAATGGTCATTTGATTGGAACCTTATGAGTCACCCTCATAATCATAATTTCTCAAATATCTCTGGCTTCTCACCTTCCATCATACCGTCTCATCTTGCTCTCCCAGAATGTCTTGTGGCTTCTGTGTAGGGAAAAATTATAATTTAGTCAGTGATACACATTTTTAATATGTAGTGGAATTCCTCAATAGATAAAGTTACTATAAAAAATTGTTGATGAATGTACATAGAAATTTGTATTCATGCCATTTAAATACAACACATTTTATTACATATCTTAATCCAATTAAGTAATAAAATGTAATTAAAAGAGCCAACATGTTTTCAGCCAGTAGGATGAAGTGTGCTGGTCCAGATATAGTCACAGCATGCAGTGTTAGACATGGAATCCATTAATTCTCAATGTAGGGAGGTGTGTGTGTGTGTGTGTGTGTGGTAGTAGACAGGCACATTGTTACAGGCTAAAAGAAGCCCGGGTCATGTGTGTTGAGCTTGTGATGAATGAAAAGGATCCTGCCAACTTAATTAGACTGTAACCTCTCAGTAAAAGCCGGCCCGTCACTGGCTGACTGCTGAATAATTGGGCGTTGATTGATGGCGCTTTGTGCGTCTCTTGTGCCGAGGGCTCGGTAAATAATTATTGTGCCTTTGGCCATCTTCTGCTGCATCCACCGACACCCCTGGTGTAGGAATGGGGACTGTTTTTACACCCCAGCTACCCCACCCTTCCATCCCAGGTCACATGACATGGGCGATGAAGGAAAGGGTCCCAGCGGAGGCAGAAAAGCCGAAATGGAGAGGGTCTGGGAGGGCCCCAGTGAAAACAGCAGACTGACAGACTGGCTACAGGTCAGACCAGGACCCCTGTGCAGAGACTAATAGCTCCAGATCTGGAGCCAGACAAGAGCCTGTCCTCCAGTCAGTCATGGGGACTGTGCAGTGTTTTAGTTTTGGGGTGGAAAATCGCTCATGTCAAAATATGTTTGCTTTCTGAAGCAACTAAAAAACAAATTTCTTCAAAGATTCACTAAAGATTGTGTGTGTGTGTAAACAGTAAAATAAATGTGCACACTCTTCTAATGGGGCTTCTTTGTGCACTGTAGGAAAAAACTAATTCTGGGTCATGCAGAATTTGAAAAAAAAAAAAAAAAAAAAAGTTGCAGCTAAGTTTTTGTTTACTACACAAGCTGAGAATTATAATAACGCTGATGATAACAAAAATGATGATTACAATATTTTCAGTCTGTTTGTTTCATAATTCCACTCATCCCCTGCCACCGGGCTTCAGATGTTTGCCCGAGCCTGATATGCAGCCTCTCGCAAATGGAAAAAGAAATTATTATATAAATCTCAGGCACTTGCATTTGTGCTGGTTCAGTGCGGATGGGTAAAGAGAGAGACGGAGAGGGAGGGAGAGGGAGGGAGGCAGCTGTGGCTGGGGGGGTGGGGGGGTGAGGGGTGGGCAGGAAGAGAGGGAGACGAGAGATGGGGGGGAGCCGGAGAGACGGTGGGGGGATTCAGTTTCTATTTTAGAATCAACTGAGAAGAGAAACACTTTGGACAAGAAAAAAAAAAAAAAAAACATCCATTCAGAACAGAGGAGGTTTCCAAATGAGCTAAAAGAAAACATATGGAAACAATGATGAGCGCAGTACCTGGCTGGAAGGATGAAGAATAAGAGAATATTATGACAGATGAAAGTGAAATAATCGGTGCGGTATGCAGTCAAATGCATGAAAGAAGCCTCTTCATGAAGCACACTGAGACTCAGACAGAGCACAAGTGTAATAATAGATATGGGGGCGTACATTGTACACTTCGTTGGAGTTTTTTATTTTATTATCCGGTTTTTAAGACACCGTAAGCAGGCAGCAGCCGCCCAGAGGACTGAAGGAGGCTCTGTAGACTGGATGCCCCTCATCCTGCAGCTGAGGAGAGTTGAAAGCCAAAGTGCACATCTGCCATCTCAGTCAGTGTCAGGGTCGCACTATGTGTGTGTGTGTGTGTGTGTGAGTGTGTATGCGTGTTTGCATTTACATCTAAGCAGAGACCAATATTCCAGGGGACACCCAAATTATTTCTATATTTTTTCCACTTACGTGCCTAAATGCTCCTTGAGGTTAAGTTTGAAGGTACTGTAAGAGTAGGTATTTCTATAGGAAAGACAGACAGTTTTTTACATTCTTCAGAAAATGTCTGATTATATTTGAACTCTACCAGCAGGCTAATCTGATTGAAAAGAAACATAAAAAATATGTTGAGGTTAATCGACACAAATGAGCCATAGACAGTTTCTAACTTCTGAGCAACTTGTGCATCTCAATAAACTGACTTTGTACGTCACAAGATACAAAATCTTCCTTGACAATGTATACGGTTCTAAATTTGCCTAAAAAATGAGCTACTTTAAGGCTTATGTATTGGACTGCTTCAGCAAGAAACAAACTTAAATCGTCTGGTACCGTTGAAATGTTTACAATAAGTTGCTCAGTTTGTCACTGGGCCACAAACTTCTGGGTTTGTCCCGGAATAAGCACTGCATGCGGAGAAATAATTAGAATATATCTGGACTCATCGGAATGCTCTGGATAGCGCGCTGGACGATCTTTTTCTGCCTAAATGTATGTAACGAGGAATGAGGCGGATTTGGCAGGTCTCGACAAATCCAGCTAGACAGACATGAATTTCCAATTACTGCAGCAATTCACAGCAGCACACAGCCTAATAACTACTGACTCAATAAGGCTAGTGGAGAAGTGGAGCTGCAGAAAGACCTGGAACGCTGCACCAGAACCAGGGAATAGTGGGCGTCTCGCTCCTCAACGCTGATATTCCAGAGAGTGCCATCCCGTCGACATCACATCTACGCACGGACTTGGCGAGGCGAAATGAAAACATGAAAGAAAATTATGAATCCGCTGTCAAATGCGATTTTCTGCGTTCGCAAAAGTGCGCAGAATAAACTTATGTTCCGTAAACATCAACTTTTTAAAATCATGAGTGAAGCCACAGCGCAGTACATAGTTGCCGATAGAGGCGAATTACAGCCCAGGTTGTAAGCCCGGATAAACCGGGCGTTGGCAGAGCAAATGAAAATGAGCATTGGGTAACAAAAGACTACGCACACACACACACACACACACACGCGTATGCATACACACTGCACAGCTATTGATAGAGTTATCCAAAGAAACCTTTCAACAATGGTGCTATCATTTCTTTTCTTATGACAAGGCATCATCACGCAGCTTAGCGTGTTTGTGAGCCCCCCACCCTCTTTCCACGGCCCTGTGATTGCTGCATTTCCTCACAATGACGTTATTTTTTTGTCAACTAATTCTTTTTGATGAAAATAAGCCCCCCTCTTAGTCTGTCTCAGTTGCAGCCTCTCTCTTTCTTACTCCTTTTTGTGTTATTATAGGCTTTGTTCTTGTCCATATCTCATCTTCTTTTCTCTGCCATTCCAGCTGTCTCGACTGCGCTGTTCTCACGTTCTTTATATCTTTCTTTCGTTCTGCTACTGTTTCAGCACTACCAACGTTCGGATTTCTTCCCCAGCAAAAAAAAAACAGGCCGCAGCTAAACAGCTGGCTGCATTTGCATGAGAATGCGGTGGTCCTCGCTCTCTGAGAGCCGCGGGCCCTGCAAATAGACGAAAACAAAGTGAAACAGTCACCTGGTTTAATCCGCAGACTTTATTTATTGATGAAAAAAGCAGTTTAGCAGATTTTATATGTGCTTTTCCAACTGGGGAAACTGGGTTTAGTGTATAATTCTCAAACTGAAACCCTCATCATAAGGCTGTGGGATTCGGGATTTAAAAAAAAAAAAACCCGAACACACAGCTCTTCCCATTCTCTCTTTATTTTAGAAGACATGAGACAGCAGCACAGGCTTTGATTACAAGCCCTAATTGGACATCATTCTTATATGCTTCTTAATTACAGTAATTTGGTAGGCACTCTTCTCTTAATCTATGGGATTTGACACAAATCATATAATATTTGTTATGGGGGATTATTTTAGTAATTACAGCACACAAGAGTAAATTCTTTATTTATGGATTTGTTTGTTTAAATTTACAGCTGAGATGTAATGAAACTTTGAAATAGAAATAAATGAATGGATTATGTGTATTTAGCCTTGTTTTCTGCATATAGTAAGTTGTCCATTATACGTGCCATGACATTCTATAACAGTAGAATAGTAAATACAATCAGCCTGTATCGGCTGGGAAGGGAAATATGGATCTGGGGTCTCCCCTGTCCAGAGATTGTGTGCAGCCTGACGGGATGATCCATGGTCCCATTCGCAAATCCCAGTTATTTGTTTACACTTTAGCCATGGGGTGCCACCGTATCCTTTCCATTTATATTCATCAGATTCATTATTGGGATTTACGGAGGGAGAATGCGGCAAATCCCCACCCCGGTATCCAAACACGGCTTTTAAAGCCAAACCTGTTATGGGCTGTTGGGTGAGGTTTACATGAAGTTAGCTTTTCTATTACACATCCTGTATGACAGGGATCCAGCCTTCAACCAAAAAAGGGTAAGCAAGTGGACATTTCTTGCTAGTTTTCACATTTAAATAAAAAATAAAATACATGCATATTCAATGTACATTAAACATGCATTGTTTAGTATCAATGTTTTTCAATGTTTTTTCAATGTTTTCATATAAAATATTGTAGCTGATTGCTTTTTTATGAACAATGAACTTGAACATGGACTATGATTGATCATTATGGTTGTCAGTTGCCAGTTATTTTACTATTATTTAACACAGCTGACTAACTTGCTGTGTCGGTCTGACCCATGACACAAATACAAAATTCATCCCATCCCTTAGTGATGCAAATTGTATTTTGCTTATCATTCCCCATCTGAGACTCTATCCCACACATGTCTCTGCCATGATTTTAAATATGTACAATCACAGGCTTTATTCTTATTAATTAATTGCGATTAATCACCTTTAACCATGATTAATCTTAATGAATCAATTGCAAAATGTGCTTTGTTTGTTCATTTTTTATTGATTTACCCTATTTATTGCATATTTAATAAATAGTGTTAATATACCTAAGATATATACACATGAACAAACACATGCATTGCATATAACCTATGCATTATCTAGTTGATATACCTTATTGATATGTTTTTAATTTGTCTGTCTAATGTTTGTGGAGAGCAACACAGGGCTGGTAATTAAGAAATAATGAAGGAGGCTAAAGGAATGTTTATCAAGCACAGAAGATGCATGTGTAAATGTTAATTTCTGTCAGAATATGTTAATGTATGCACAGACGTCGGTTTCCTCCCTGAGTATTCTGCATGGCAAACCGCTCGCCTACCCCACAGTGTTGCCGAGTTTGGATACTGTCAGTTTGTGAAGCATTTCCATTTTTTGCCGGTTGTTCGGCACACTTTTGATGAGGATGTCTTGCAGACTTTTATCTTTGTGTGTGTGTGTCTCTGTGTGTGTTTGTGTGTGTGCGCGCAGGCAAACTAATTAATATTTTTTTTTCCCTCAACCCCCTTCAGGCAAATATTTGTTTCCTCAGATCTAAATGTGGGCAAGGCTTCTCCTTGGCTCCATATGCTTCGCACTGTCAATCAAGTTCAGCACTGGAATGTTAAAAAAACAACCCTTCCACTCTCCTTTCCTCCATGGGCATCCGTTTCTCCCCAATATGGGAGGGGGCACATCTTCAGGTTGGATAATAAAAAATGGCGCAGAGGCAGCCTTATTCTAGCACGTTTTATGTAACAATGTTGAATTGGCAAATTTTCATTTTCTTCTTCGTTTGCCTTCTACAGGTTGATCCGTTTCTTCCATTATCACTCGGTGTGAAAGAAGCCAAATTGCATCTCAATTTTTCGACAAAGAGCTGCCAATTTGCAATTATGCAGAATTACCAAACAACTTTGGCAGCACTTTGGGCTCCACAGCTGAGCAAAGATGTCCTGTGGCAGATTCCCACGCGCTTCTCTGAAACGTATCACTCTCTTCACCTGCTGTTACACCGGAAGAGGTTGCCACCACCCCTCCCATGATGCTTCTCTCCTGATCTCAAGCAGTAGGTGGGGATTGGTTTACCGCTGTAAGTGTAGATATTTTAAATCCGTCCGTGTTTTTAAGGGGGAAAGTCGGACAGCGAACGCTACGACCACCAATCAACGGAGACTGGCAGCAATTAAGGGAAATGACCATATGTCCGCTTAAGCCTCTCGAGCTGGAGAGGTTTTGGCTTCTATCGTTGGACAACACTGACGAATCCTGCAATATGCGGAGTCTGATGCACAAACACACGCAGAACACACCAGGGTGTGCAGAGATTTTGTGCACAGCCCCCCCTGTCCTCTTGTTCCCGCGACTTTGCGTGCTGTGCTGCTGACCGTGGCGCAAACCCACCCGATTCAGACGACAGCTGGCACTGTGGAGGGTGCAGGCGCAGAGACAAGACCAGCTCTCATGGATTAGGTCCAGAGCATGTCACTCAGGTGCAGAAACTTTTTAATGGGGGGGGGTTTGAGCAAAAGAGCCGTCCCTACGACTTAACAAGCAGCTACAAATCGCCCGTTCTTAAGCTGCGCCAAGTACCGGGATTCCGCCCCCCCTCTCATCTGAATACACTTTCTAAATCCCCTCTGTGACTTATGTTTCTATCAGTTCTTTCTTTCCTCCTTTCTCTCAGTCTAATTTATGCCAATTTTGTTCACCCCTGAATATATGTGTGTGTATCTGTGTGTGTGTGTGTGTGTGAGAGAGAGATGAGCACATGTGAGCACATGTGTGTAACTGATCCAGTCTTTGTAAGGTTAATTAAAGGCAAGAGTTGCAGCTGCTGGAAACATAATCTGCCTTCGGTGGGGCTTCTGCACGCCGTTTAATTACGACTTGTAAGTCATTTCGGGAAATATAAATGCGCACAAGTCGGACCCCCTCCACCTGATCTCACCCCCCCAACACCAGCCCACCCCATGCCATCGTCGGCTGAGACCTGATTAGGCCTGGGTTGGGAAGTGAGGGTTTGGGTGGGGGGGTACAGCCTTTAACAAGCCGAGGAGGGCGGGTTACGGGATTTCGTGGGTTCGAGGCCCAGAAAGGGGGGGTGGCCTCGTTCCGCAAGTTCTCTTTTATGTGCTCTTATCGGCGGTAACATATAGACAGGCCGTCAGTCTCCTAATCACTGCGACAGCTTGGCCTCCTCGTGTCCTCCGCTCCCCTCTGGGGGATTTGGCCCCCTGCTTACAAGGTTCAGGTAATCTGGTGTATGAATAGAAGGGGGGAAAGGTCTTTTTTTGGGGTTGGGGTTGTATTTGCTTGGCTTTGCTGTATTCCGTTCCTCACTCTTGCTCTCGTTCTCAGTAGCCGGCAGTAGCGTTCTGGTGATCCCACTGAACCCCATATGGCCGTGCAGCTCTGGGGCACAAAGCCTCTTGTCTGAGCAGGCCGGGTGTCTGGAGTGGGAGCGATTTTTCAGATTAACATCAGACAGTTTTTTTTTTCAGGCAAAACCACCCCCCCACCACCACACCACCAAAAAAAATCAGTTTCACCGAGACCACCGAGCTGCTCCGTGTTCAGAAATTAAAAGGGCCTGTTGACATTTGTCCCCCATGAACATGATGATATTCCTAAATAAAGCAGAATAAAAAGGTAAACAAAGCCCCACCCTCGGCCTCGAAGGTAGTCGGCCTGTTTTCCATCTTTTCATTGGGAAATCTCAGGCCCTGCCTCTAAAATGTGCAAATGGCTTCCCCTCGATTAATGAGCTGGAAACGGTGTGGTTCTGCATCACAAATGAGGTTGATTCACATCACAGCTACCGGAGACAAGGGTGGAAAAAATAGCTCTTTTAAAAAAAAGGGGGAAAAGGGAAAAAGTGCAAATGGATCGAGCGTGTCACAATCCGGGGCACATAATGGCGATTTGTGTACCATAAGTATCACAACAGTGCAACTTTTTCAGCAAAGCGCTGTGTTTCGGAACAGGAGAAGTCATTTTCATAGTAAAATAAATGTGAGGCGCTATTAGTGTGGGTGGCGTCAACCTAACAGAAAAATGACTCAATTCATTACATTTGCAATTTTACATTTGTCACAGTCGCCCCCCCCCCCCATCACCAAAGAGACAACTATGCTATTTAAGTGCAAATTATATTAGGTCTCTTTCCTAAGCACACCACAGCTGATGTATGTACTTAAGGTATTCCAGCGGCAATCGTGTCGTGGTAATTACTCCACAGTGAAAATCAGGGCCCACAGAACAACTCCATCTGCACCAGTGCTGCCCAAGAGGGAGCATAATGAAGCCGGAGCAGTGCTGACTTCAGAGCCGCCCGAGCCAGCGCAAACTGCCTCTGACTACAGAGTGTAGGACCCACGGCAATTGAATGTGCCCATCAGAGTTGAAAAAAATGGAAATGACCTGAAAGCTTTAGTTTGAAAACAAGAATTCTTACAAGAGTTAAGATGACCAAATTAAAAGTGTTGAGTAATGTCGTGTGACATCTTTGAAATGTTTAGGCATTGGACAAAACTTCTCAAGTGCATGTAGTTCAATTGCATGCCGGATGGCAAAATAGGATTCCAAGTATTTCACACATTTTTGGTTTAAATGTGTTAATTTGTTTGTAATTAAAAAAACAATATACATTATAGATGATTACCCTGGTAGCCCTGTGAACTGCTGCTTTTTATGTATATGTTTAATAGTTTACACATGGATTTAAGAGACCATTTTATTCAAAGAGATACACAGAAAAAAGACAGTGGGACACTTGCATGGAATTTTAATAAGAGTGTGCATAGTAAGCGTGTCAGGAATTTTGAAGCAGAGACACTTACGGAAGAGGCAAGTGTAATTATATATAATAATAAAGAAGCTCCCTTATTTGAAAATTACCACCAGGGTACTACTAAAGAGCAGTAACTGTGTTTACAGTGTTTGCTCATATTTTTAAGGCTTAAATGTGTGTTTGTTGTAATGGTACATTAGATCAACTGCTCGATGGGAGGCACAGCATGACTCCTGTGAGGTGCTGAGAGTTCAGCTGATGATTTGTCAGCGGCTGGGCAGGCAGCACAGTGAAATGCAGGAAGTGGAGAGATTGACTGACTACGTCTGAGTTAATTTACGCTCAAGTACAAACACCATAAAACTGGATTAACTTCCGGGGGCTTTTAGTGCCAAACCTAAATGGCTTGTTGCACCATTCACACTTTTATGCTCAAAAAAGAGCTGCTCACCACTTTCAGTCAAGAAATCGGTTGTATTTCACACGTATTTCTCATTCTGAGAGAGCAACTAAATTTATGTTGCAATATCAATTAAAAAAACACACGCAATGTGTCAAAATATCAATAGTTACATTAGAGTAAATATAAATTTAATATAGAGGAGCTTTCATTCAATGCATAAGATTAGGATAAAACGTACTGAAACTCCACATTTGTACAGTCCTTTGTTTAATACAGCAGAGTGCTGGTTTTATGTGAGCAGATTTTGAAATTTGCCCTTTTTTCCAATCCTCCTCTACCGAACAGTGAGTAACTGTACTAACCCATCACAGGCATCCCGACATTACCACAGGCCCACTTGGCATAATTACTGTCAGCCCAAATAATGCCCTGCATTTGTTTACAGGATCCCAGACTTATTATCTTGCAGCCACAACACTTTTGTTAATACCCCTGAAGAGCCATTTACAGTCAGACAGAGTTAATTTCCTCATCTTTAACTTAGGTGATTTCTTCACATGGCCAATTCTTTATCACAATTGCCAGCGCTCCCCTTTCCTTTGTAATTCTGTAACAAATGAAGATATTCCTGTCGCTGACTGCTGAAACACAGGGGAATTAGAGGTTAATTAATGACATGCGACGAGGCCTATTTCACTTCACTTTAGTATGAACATCTCTTAAATAATATTTTCTATGCACATCCATGTATGTGTGTTTGCATCTTCATATAATGTATATTTCAATAGATATTAAATGTATAAAGAAAGGGCAACACATTCACCGATTTTTACACATCAATTATTCAATGACTTAAAGAAATCATGAAATAATGTTTGGTTGTGTGTGACAGTAGCCTGCAGTACCCTCTTCTTCCAAACTCTTTATCTGAAAGCTCTACTCCTTTAAACAATGCTGTTTAGGGTTTCCATGGTGAAGCAAAATTCCTGAATGGCACTGTTTCAGTGGGTATGTAACACCAAAATTGGATCTTTCACCACTGAAGGCAAGAGAACATTAGTGAGGTGGAATGCAAAGCCATTGTACTAGAAACCTCACTGTTTTGGCGGTATGATGGCTTTTCGGTGTTGGACCAATAGGGCCCTCTAGTGGTAGACCAGAGGTCATAAAGGCAGCCGGTTCACGGGAGGCATATTATTATGGCATATTGCATACTCCAGAATGTTATGAAGAATGATCAGATGAAATACAAAGTCCCTCTTTGCCATGAACAGGAACTTAATTCCATTTCACACACAACTGCATTTCAGCCCTGCCACAAAAGGACCTGCTGAGATAATTTCATTAGTTAAAAAAGAAAGCAATAAGGATGGTTAGTTATCATGTCTTTGTTTTTATAAGAACATCAAACTAAATAAAAGACGCTTGCTCAGGAATGGCAGCAGGCGGGTGTGAGGGCATCTGCACACACAGTGAGGTGAAGACTTTTGGAGGATGGCCTGGTCAAGAAGGGCAGCAAAGCAGCCACATCTCCCCAAGTAAAACATCAAGGACAGACTGATATTCCTCAAAAAGAACAGGGATTGCTGAGTACTGGCGTAAAGTCATTTTCTCTGATGAAGTCCCTTTCCAATTGTTTGGGGCATCTGCAAAAATTATTATCTGGAGAAGAAAAGGTGGGCGCTACCATCAGTCCTGTCTTGTGCCAACAGTAAAGCTTCCTGAGACCATTCATGTGTGGGACTGCTTCTCATCCAAGGGAGTTTGCTCACTCACAATTTTCCTAAGAACACAGCCATGAATAAAGAATGGTACCAAAACCTCCTGCGACAGGAACTTCTCCCAACCATCCAAGAACAGTTTGGTGAAGAACGATGCCTTTTCCAGCATGATGGAGCATCATGCCATAAGGTCAAAGTGACAGCTCAGTGGCTCGGGGAACAAAACATTGAAATTTTGGGTCCATGGCCACGAAACTCCCCTAAGTGCAGTGCTAGGCGGTAAGCGTGGGGCTTGTTTACTAAAGTGAAAGTCAAGGAAGAATCTGGAAGAGCTGTATACTGTGTCTGGAAGATGCAACAATCAGCAAAAACGCTGGTGATTGTTTGGAAGACCCTTTTTGTTGGTGTGTAACAATTTCTGTCACGCAGAACACCGTCTTCAATGGTGTTTCAATAAACAGAGCGTAAAAATGGGAGGAGTCAGATGATTGAAAGATCTCACACACCCTGCCGGAGCAAGAGCAAGCTCCATAGTTAGCATTTACATTTACATTATTTATCAGACGCCCTTATCCAGAGCAACTTACAATCAGTAGTTAAAGGGACAGTCACCCCCTGGAGCAACTTAGGGTTAAGTGTCTTGCTCAGGGACACAATGGTTGTAAGTGGGGTTTGAACCTGGGTCTTCTGGTTCATAGGCAAGTTGTGTTACCCACTAGGCTACTACCACCCTGTGCTTATCATAGTATCACATCTAAGATACTACGATCCAATAATTCAACAGTTAGCTGGTCTGAAAAATAGTCTAGCATACACTAGCGTAAATGCTGTGGATCATTGCTCATTCTCAGAGAGAAGGTTATGCATCTTTAGACAACATAGGATTCTCTTTTTCTCCTGCTAAATAAGAGGTCATAGACAGAAAAAAAAAATCAGCTTTTTTTTTTTATTTAGACATGACAGTCATCCGCGATGTGGCCATTCTGGGTGATGGGGGAAAACTCCGTCTGTATGTCTGTTTAGCTGAAGAGGTGAAGATTACTGCACCTGTCACTGCACTGACAGCCTTCATCACACCGCCTCTGGGTACCCCTGGCGCAGACACCGATGGTCAAGCGCACAGCGCCGGCGGCAAACACTTCGCTTTGACGTCTGGCGGGTCTCGAGGTTGCGAGGGGAGCCGAGCTGTCAGCGGCGAATGCCGCGGCTAAGCTAGCCTCCAGCGCGCTGCCACACTGATCCAATTATAAAAGGCCCTCTGCCTGGCTGCTTTCAAACTATTCTCTTTCAAAATCAATTTCGCCAACTGGCCCCAAGCCGTGGAAGAGGGCGTCCAATTATGCACACAAACAAATGAGACACCCCCCAAACAATTTACAGTGGGTTCCCTTTCGCCAATCCAGTTGCCGTTACGCTGGGACCGCTCTGATGTTGCACCTAGCCTAACCCAAACGATACCATTATTCCTCTCACTGGCTGGACGTCCTTCATTACGCCGTCCTTTTCCCACAATTAGCGGACGCCACAAAATTACAATTTCAAAACCGGGCCTTCTACAGTCAGAGAGGTGGCGCGACCCCCGCGGGCACCTCGCCTTTCCCGCCATTTGCACGGATACGGGTGACCACGCGCTAACCGCTTTAACGGATCAGAGGACGAGTGTGTTTACTGCGCACGGGCGTCGCGTGAGTGCGCATACGTATAGGCCGCGCGCCGCGCTGAGTGCCTATTAGAAGAGGCTCTTCAGTTAGCTATTAGCATGCCTTTCATCCGCTTCCTGACAAGGGGGGGGGGGGGGGGGGGGGATTGAACACTTGGCACTTTGAAGAAAACAGGGTTTGCTGTGTTTTTTGTTTTTTTTTTTAATGGGGAGATAAAAGATGATTTTCTGAAAACTAAATCCAGCTTGCTTTAACACATACCCCATTCAGCAGGAAGGTTGCCGTTATTTAATACCGTAATGAAATAGTTTCTATTTCTGCAATTGCATGTGTGTATGGCAAAATCTTCTTTTACGTGCTAAAGTAAAAAAAATTAAATAAAAGAAGGAACAAGACGTGATTTCACAGAATTGGCATCTGGTATCAAATGAATAGTTGGTTGCTTCTTGCCTTTTGAGGCCTGCTGATTTCCCCACTCGTGTGGAGTTTTCACACGAGAGTCCACAGAATCGGAGCTGACAGGAGGTCAGCCAGTGCAATGATCAAAGAGCAACTGCTGGAATGTGTGAGAACGAAGTGCTTAATGAAGTATCACGATGATATAAAGGGTGTTCCGTATTCTGGGCGCTGCTCCACTTGTGAGGCGTAAATATTCATTCTTTCTCTCTTTATGCCCGCCGGAATTTAGATTCCAGTTTGGATAAAAATGGCACTTAATTGGCTACAATCTACTGTGCCGGGTTTCCAGGGGAGGAGAAAAACTGATTTTGTCATTTGATGACTGGCAGATTACGAATCAGCACTTTATGTTTACATGCTTTCTGTCATAAAGCATCAACAAATTGTTAACAATTTTGATAGCCGTGATGTTTTGATTATTCCACAAGTACGTTTCCTAGTTTGGCAATAAAGCACAGAATTGCTGACATTTTTGCAGATTTATTAACAAAGAAAAACTGAAATGTCGCATGGTCTTAAGTATTCAGACCCTTTGCTCAGTATTTAATAGAAATTCCCTTGTGATCTAATACAGCCAAGAATGTTTCTTGGAAAGATGCAACAAGTTTTTCACACATGGATTTTGGGATCCTCTGCCATTCCTCCTTGCAGATCCTCCCCAGTTCTGTCATGTCAGATGGTATACGTTGGTGGACAGCCATTTGTAGGTCTCTCCAGAAATTATTAATTGGGTTTAAGTCAGGGCTCTGGCTGGACCATTCAAGAACAGTCAGGGAGTTGTTGTGAAGCCACTCGTTCATTATTTTAGCTGTGTGCTTATGGTCATTGTCTTGTTGGAAGGTAAACCTTCAGCCCAGTCTGAGGTCCTGAGCACTCTGGAGAAGGATATCCCTGTACAGGGCCGATTGCAACCAGTCGTCCTGTCCCTGCAGCATCAAAACACCCCCACAGCATGATGCTGCCACCACCATGCTTCACTGTTGGGACTCTGTTGTATTGTATTCTGGGCATCCCAAACGTCTTTCATTTAAGAAATATGGAGGCCACTGTGCTCTTAGGAACCTTAAAGGGAGCACAATGTTTTGTAACCTTGGCCAGATCTGTGCCTTGCCACAATTCTGTCTCTGAGCTCTTAGGACAGTTCCTTTGACCTACAGCATTGTGAGCTGTACGGTCTTATGTAGACAGATGTGTATCTTTCCAACTCAATCATTTACATTTACGACATTTATCAGATGCCCTTATCCATGTCACGTGATTCCATCCGTGTGACCGGGAGCAAAGCGGACGCGACTAATATAAATAGCCAAGAGGGCTGTCAATCATTGGTCAGTCATTACCACTGTTCCCTATGTAAAGACTCACCTACCTGTTTCCTGCCCTATTTGTATCTTGTCATTTCATGCGAAAGTCAACATCCATGGAAGTTGCTGCTTGTGCCGGATCACATTCGCAGATCAAAGTTGTAGAAATTCGCCAGCCTCCTTGTGCTTTCATCTCACTGTTCAGCCTAATTTTGATCACAATCAAAATTACAATAACTAGTTACAGGGTCAGTCAGCCTGGAGAAACTCAGGTCTTGCTCAGAGACACAATGGTAGTCAGTGGGGACTGAACCTGGGTCTTCTGGTTCATAGGCGAGTGTGTTACCCACTCAAATGAAGGTGTAGAACCATTTCGAAGATGATCAGAAGAAATGGACAGAACCTGAGTGTCACATCAAAGGGTCTGAATAGGACCCTTAATAGCATGTTTTTCCTTGTCAACAATTCTGCAATTGTCAACAATTCTGTGTTCTTCTGCTGTGTGTGCATTAATGAGGAAAAAAATTACTTAAATAATTTTAGCAAATGGCTGCAACATAACAAAGAGTGAAAAATGTTTACTTTCCGTACCCACTTTTTCATACATTCTAACATTTTTGAGGTACTACGTCGAGAAAAAGGCCACGCATATGTGCTGTATCTGTGCCAAGTGATTTGACAACATAATTTGATTACTTGTTTGGCACAAAACAACAAATCCTTTTCCAAGGTCAATCCATGTACACAGTGCATTGTGGTCCATACACAAAGATCAGTCACCATGAAGTGCCCTACACTGATTATAAAGGAAATAACTTCATGAATAGTATGTGAGTCTAAGACTAGACACTGGTCCATGTCTGATAGTGTTAAGCGGAGACAAATCTCCTTCAACTGTCAGTCAGGATCAACATGTGATGGCACATGCTCTTTAGCACTCAACTTGAGACACTAATTGTGTGCAAATCTCTAGAAGTGTGTAATGATCGGCCCATTACAGTAATACATCACAGTAATCAGTGAGTGGATCTGCTTGGCGAGTGAGAAAGACCTATAGCACTATCTATAATTAATCAGGGAACCACAAATGGATTGTTTTGCATGTAAAAGTGAAATGTTTTCTTGGTCAATGTGGCATACTTAACTCTTGTCAGATAGCGCTACACCTCAAATCAAAATTTTTTGGATTTTGTTCCATGTCACATGTCTATGTAAATCCATGAGCAAATCCACAACCTCTGTTATTTAGCTTGACTAAGCAGCAGTAAAAGCCTATGATTAATTTTTTTTTCAAGGTCATCTTTGAGTAAAGGTGTGCGAGACACGTAGAGTGTGTGTCTGGGATGAGGACACGGGCCTACGGCACTGCACTCCTTTCTGCCCCGCTGAATACTGATTCCTGTTCACTGCTGTACGCTCAGCTGCTGCCTCGGTGGCTCATTAGCAAGGATTTGTTCGCACACCGCACCCCTCAGGAGGGGTGGGGTCTGCATGCAAATCATGGTGACGAGCTTTTACAAGGCCGCTCTGTTTTACTCACATGCAAACGGGCTCCAGTCAGGTGACAAGCGCTCTAAGAAAGTGTGTGTGTGTGTGTGTGTGTGTGTGAGTGGCAGGTGCTCCTGCTCTACTGTACAACCTCAGACCCCAGACACCAGCAGCTGCTCATTTATCAAAGTCCTGACCACCTTTGATCTCATTTCAATCAGTATGAATGGGAGGCTGTATTTATTTTTTTGCATCCCGCCTACCTTTCTTCCACTTACTTACAAATGAGCACATGTGTGTGTGTGTGTGTGTGTGAAAGTGAAGTGATTGTCATTGTGATAAACAGCACAGCACATGGTAACACAATGGAATTTGTCCTCTGCTTTTAACCATCACCCTTAGTGAGCAGTATGCAGCCATGACAGGCGCCCAGGGATCAGTGTGTGGGGAGGGTGCTTTGCTCAGTGGCACCTCAGTCGAACCGGCAACCTTTTGAATACAGGGGCACTTCCTTAATTGCTAGGCCACCACTGTGCCCACCACTGTGTGTGAGTATGTTTATGCGCAACGCACTTTATTATATCACCAAAACGAATTTCTTTGACAAACATTTATTAAGCAAAGCTTGTACTTCAGGTTTAGATATTAGTATCAGTATTATCCTCAACTGTATTCAGTGTTTCAATTCAATTCAATGTTAAAAAATAGATTAAAAATGAAAATCACAATACAAAGCGGTTTTTGCAAAAAAAAAAACAAAAAAAACTGTCAAATCAAACCTTTGTGTAATCTAAACTTCAGGCCTTTTGGAGCGTGTCATTGAGCAATTCTAATCAACCCCTGCTTTGCACCACATTAACTGTTCTATCAGATGAGCCGTTTATATCAGAAGTGTGATGGCAGCCATTGAGAATTCCTGCCATACATATCACCATACTCATGGTGATACGTCTGTGGGTTTGTCATGCAATGTCTTCATTAATCCACTAGGGGCATCCGTGGGTCTTCAACATTTCCTTTCTTCTGTACATACAAAATTTTCAACATACATATTTTCAAATGAATAAAGATGAATTCATTTTGTCTAATTTGATCTCATCTAGTTTTTGGTCCCATGGAGGTGTCTGCCAGTGAAGTAGAAAAGAAGGCCAGAGAGCAGAGACAGAGGGATGCCAGCCACCACCAGAAAAAAAGACCAGCCATAGTGAACTTCCAGTGGGGCATCAGGGCAGCCCTCTCCCCTTTCCTGGAGAATATAACCCCTTACATCCACCAGCTCCTTCCAGAGCACGAACAGGCCCACCAGGGTCAGGAAGAGGAAGGCTGAGGGAAAAGGAGAGACATTACAGTGAAGGAGGTAAAATATATGTTAGTGGTATAGAAATGAATATGAAGTTGCTTATTGATTTTCTAGTGGTGGCATAAAAATTCTAGTCAAAAAATAGTGACTTTGGCTACCTGATCTGGGCACAACGCCAGTCCGGGTAGAAGTTCGGCCTTGTCCACAAGGACTTTCGAAATGAATGCCCTCTGAATGACATATGCTGTGCTATAGCTGCGTTCGAACTAGCAGCTGACCGAACACTGGTGCTGAACGTCCCTGTGGATGCTTTGATTTGCTCCAATGAGCAAAAAACAATCGCTGTTCAGTCCGCACTCACCTGACGCCACAAAAAAAAGGCCTGATTCAGACGTCCGTGTGAACAAGGCCTTAACTCTCATCTCGCTGACAAATTTGAAAACATAACGTGAAGTCATGTAGTAAAAAAGATAGGATGCATCATGATGCATCGATAATCAATGCATTGATAACCGTAATCATTATCAAATTGTGAGACCAGTGAAGGGTTACACCTCAACTATATATTAAAATTTTTGAAAAGTGAGGAGGAAAAGGTCATGGACCACACTGTAGAGGTAATCATCTGTAAAATAACCTTATTAACTGTAAAGGGGTTCTAACCAGTTATTAATTGGATCTGAGAATTTGGAACAGAATGTAAAAATTAATTTTGTTTTCAGCACCTGCTTAGAAGTCTTCTAAATTCAAATGTGTACTAGAATTATTCCCCAAAATAGCAAGGTCTGGGTGACTAGCAAGGAAAAGCATGACACAGCTGCAGCTCAAAGTGGAATCTTCTAAGAAGACCCCAGAGAACATCATAAAGCAAGTCAATGGGAATCCTTTAGTCGGCTGGGAGATGGTGGAATGGAGCCTTCTGGAGACAACTATGAGATGAATAATCTGCTGATAGAGCACAGCCACTGAGTAAATATAGTTACATGAAATGAAGTTATCGATTAAAGGATTTTGAATTAATTTATTTGGGCCAGAGGTGGCTTAGCGGTTAAGGAAGTGGCCCCGTAACCAGAAGGTTGTCCGATCCGCCAAGGTGCCACTGAGGTGCCACTGAGCAAAGCACCGTCCCCACACACTGCTCCCCGGGCGCATGTCATGGCTGCCCACTGCTCACCAAGGGTGATGGTTAAAAGCAGAGGACACATTTTGTTGTGTCACCATGTGCTGTGCTGCAGTGTATCAAAATGACAGTCAGTTTGCTTTCACTTTTCACTTTTTAATCACGTAGTTAAACAGATAATTGTACTATAACTTTTAATTCTGATCCTTATTCTTGATTTGAACCATTAAATCATTTACCATCACCATGTTTAATAACCTTTGTTTCAGTGACACTGTTTCAGCTCCAGCAAAAACAGAAGTGTTCTGAAGGGATTTTTTTGAGTTGGTGACAGATGGACGAAACCCTTCCCCATTAATACTATAATGGAGCACATTATAGTTTGCAGAAAGAATTTGGGGAATGACAGCAATTCACTTTTCTTATTTCTTTCACCCTCCCCCATCCTCTACTTTTGTGTCTGAAACTTTCCAGTCTCTGACTCTCCATAGTTTTGTTTGCAATGCTGTTGCTAAGCCCATCCCAGCAAACAGTGAGCCAGAGTTGTCTGTCTGTGTCATGCCTTTCTATGCCTGGAACTGCACAGGAGGGAAAGGCTATTTTGGGCGTGAATGCATGTGTACACATGCTTACACTCCGAAAACGTCTGGCACAGTCGTAACTCATTAGTGTATTAAACTGCTGCAATATAATACATGATAAGTATTGAGGTGCAAATGTGTTCAAATGAGTTAATGCTCTTTGTAAATTGGACATGTGAGCTGTAGTAGTGTACATACCAGCAGTGATAAGGAAGATTCCCCCCAGTTTGTAGAGAGTGGGACTGGTGAAGGGCACTGCACACACCAGCAGGAAGCCCCCTACCAGACTTGCCACCAGGGCCAGGATGATAAACACAGTCCAGAAACCCCTAAATACTGAGGCACATGAAAGAGGTTAAAATCAATAGTCACAAATAAGACTTGTATATATGGGCTGTGTTTGCTAACATAGGGTCGGAAGAGGTGCAATGAAACGTTGGTGAGATAATGTCTAATGCCATCCTTAACATATCATTTCAGAGTAGCAGATCATTTCTCCAATACATTTGTGAGAGTTTTGCAGAAGTCATAACATGATCCCTTCTTCTCAATCGTTTACTGTGAGGTTTAAGACAGCGCTTTTCTAGAATTGCTGTTACGTAATAGTGACGTGCATGGTCAACGACAAGAACATGAGCTCTACACAACAACAAGAAGTGATTGAATATGAACATGCAACGGGAAACAGAAGAGGCAAATGGAAGCATGGCGGAAACTTTAGTGAGGCCTCGAAGGATGCGGATTTGGACGGTGTGAAAAGGGGAGAGGTTGTTGGAGTTGCGGGCCGAGCACACATGAATTTATAATGTGACTTCGCATCCTTACCACGATACAGTATAGAGAAAAAAAACCCCAATGGGCTGAAATTTGCCATGACACGGACTACAAGCTAGCTTGTAAAGCTAGCAATGTTTACTATGCTACGTCAACATTCATCTAAAAGCACAGGAGGTGCTATATAATAAAAGTCTTATTGTTTGTCTAAGGCATCTTCGTTTCTCGTTGATGTTTTTGTTTTCTGCGCAAACCACTGTGCACACACGGGCAAAAGTTTCTTCTGCATAGCCTACAACTGTTACAAAAAAAGCACGGTCTTTGCAAAATCATAAAAATCTATGGCCTGACTTTAGATGAGGATGTGAGAGTGTAGTCTCAAAATAAAAGTTAAAAACTAATCTGTCCATGTGTCTTACCTGCAGTAGCATCATACTTAGGATGCGGCACTGCGCCCACGGCGACAGGAAGTGGGAAGAGGTATCCTCGTATGCATGTTTTTGACTCAGGCTGGTTTGCTGTGAACACAGAGTATGTTGCACATTCTCATAAAAAAAACATTACCTTTGAGAGCAGACTTTAACTTAAACAGTGAGATTTAATAGCCAGAGACAAAGTGGTGATGCACTTCAAGACGTGCGGGTAGTAGCCTAGCTACATGGAATTCATGACTCAGGACACCTTTGGCCAACTTCCTACCAGGAAGTAACCTGGTGGGTTAGACACCTGTCTATGAACCAGAAGACCACAACATCACAGGTTCAAACTTCACTTACTACCATTTTGTGTCCCTGAGCAGGAGGACTGTCCCTGTAACTACTGATTGTAAGTTGCTCTGGACAAGAGCATCTGCTAAATGCCATACATTTTGAGGAATTAGTTGTCATCAATATAGCATGCTTGTATTGCTCATTTGGCCTTGCATCACAAAACTTACTGAAGAGGACCGCCCAGACCACATGCACCGAGGTGTCCAGTGGGAACTCACAATGCCAGAAGAAGCCCTCATGATGGAGAGTAAGGAATCCATCCTGCTCAGCATAGAGAAAAAAAGGGAAAGTGCACATTTTAATAGGAGAACTAGTTGAAAAAGGACTTGTGAGGAAGGACGAGGGTGGTGTGTGGGTGAAGGAAAGCAGACACGCAACACAACATGACTTCTGAAGCAACAACACAAGCCAACAGCAACCTCATTGCATGTCGATGGAGGGAACGTGAGTTTTTTTCCGGTTTTCCTGCTCCCTCTGATGCCGACATGTGATTTATGGATCCAGAGGAAGACCCGGCGACCCTCTGAAATTACTCGAATCACCGCCAGCCCACTTTGTGGCAACATCCACACAGCTGCTGCTCTGATCGAGTGGAGGAGTAGCTCAGAATAAATAGTGGCCTTTTTTGGGGTAGACCTGATGGTGAATGGAGCGGCCGCATGTGCCAAAGGCAAGCCGTCCAGAGAAAAAGTGGAAATAATTTGTGGTGTGTGGCTTTTAAAGAATATATGTGAAACGATATTCTACACACTAAGCACTGTCATAAATATGATTGATGGCGTGGGGTGAATTTGGATTTTCTGTGTTTGTATGCGTGCTTTTTTTTTTTTTGGAAGTAAGACAGGAATGAACTGACCAGATTATGCCCACAACTGCTCTGCTGCTTCATACAGTGACTGCTTATGATGAATATATTACTTCTTCTGTGCCGTCTTTATTTTCACATTTGGTGTGCGTGTGTGTACATCATGCTGGCCTATGAGATCTGAAGAAAGAAGAGTTGTCCGATTTTAAATTCTGGTTTAAAGTGTTGTCAACATTATGTAAATGGATTAATCACACATTTTTCTATGAATTAATCATGCTTAGATATTCAGACAAATGTGCATCATGTTTGAATAACGTGTGTGTGTCCATCCATCTCAGTCTTGTCTTTGCATGTGTGTGGACAATACAATATTTATATATGAAAGGTGAAAGTGAAGTAATTGTCATTGTGTTGCACGGCACAGCGCAGGGTGACACAGCAAAATTAGCACACCATCCATGGTGAGCAGCGGGCAGCCATGACAGGAGCCCGGGAAGCAGTGTGTGGGGACGGTACTTTGCTCGGTCACATCTCAGTGGCGCCTTGGTGGATCTGGATTAGGAATGGCAACCTTCTGATTACGGGGCTGCTTCCTTAACCGCTAGGCCACCACTGCCCCATATATGCTCTATAGAGTCTATACATGGTATTTAGTAAAGTAAAGTAAAGTGAAGTGATTGTCACTTGTGATACACAGCAGCACAGCACACGGTGCACACAGTGAAATTTGTCCTCTGCATTTAACCCATCACCCTGAGTGAGCAGTGGGCAGCCATGAGAGGCGCTTGGGGAGCAGTGTGTGGGGACGGTGCTTTGCTCAGTGGCACCTCAGTGGCGGATTGGGATTTGAACCGGCAACCTTCTGATTACAGGGATCTTGGGCCAACTAGGCCAACACTGCCCCATCAAGTAAGCGTTTTGTAATGAGACTTTTCTAATACAGAAAGCCTAAACTTTTTACTCATGTGTTTCTGTTACAGGACATTCTGGGAAATTATGAGTTACATTTGTAAAGCATTTAATAAATTATGTTTTGTAAAAATTACACACGGGTGCATAAGTAATGTAAAAATACTATACAAAATGTTATGTAATTCTGCATGCATGCATGTGAAAGCCTTGGTCTGTGTGAGCTCATTTCTTGTCTGCGTGGTCCCCCCCTTTAGTACACAGCTGTCCTCGGAGCTGCCAGCCATGTGCGGTGTGTGTGTTTAGGCGGCTCTAAGTGCACAGCACCATAGGAAACGTCAACAGCCTTGAACTAAACTTGAATGAAGACATTTCATACTGCTGTGCGTAATATGCATCATAATGCAATGCAATACTAAATAAATGTTAACAGCCACTACTAAGTCATAGATTCCAAAAGGCCAAAGTTAATTTTGAAAACAGATGCTATTATTTTCACTAGAGTAAGAGAGATCTGACCCATGCCAACAATTCAAGCAATGCATCGTGGGCAGAACTGAACAGGAAGGCCGGTGCTAATGCATGTCTATGTGTTTTTTACATTATGAAAATCACTGAAAATTATATTTTTATATGCAAATTTAAGAACATTTGGAGTGATTTTTTTGTAACACTTGTTTTGGAAACGCTTAATTAGAGATTAGGAGAATTAAGACATTGCAAGCTATTAATGTTTTGTATGTGAGTTAAATGTTCCCCTAAATTACAGGGTTTTTAAATCCCAGTTCAATACAGCATTTCTGTAAAATACGGATTAAATGAGCTCAAGAGCACCTCTGTGTTGTGGTTACAGCTCTTCGAGACCTCAGACAGAATCTCCATTTACTCAAAATGTGCTTTTACTGGAACCACGTTAAAACTCTTATCGTAAATACTACAGTGCTGCACTTTTTCTGAGCATTACAGGTAGCAGGATGCCATAACTTACTTCTGAAGCATGTGTCACCACGATAGCAGCACTGGTGTTGGGTGTCTTCCCAAGCCGTCCATGGCCGCCACACTCGTCACTTGCCAGCACCCAGTAATCGGTGCCAAACGCCACCAGGAAGCACAGCACCCCAATACTCCCCACGATACCCCCCACCAGGGCTGCCACCCCGGTTTTCATCCTGCTCCAGACCCAAGAATGCCACAATACGCTGGGTGAGTAAGGCCCCCAACAGTTGGCACTGCCCCGCAATCGCAGGGAGAGTGTACAGCATGGGCGTGGAGAAGGGGGTCTAGCTGCTATTTTAGGGACGCAGAGTAAGCACGGGCCATAAGGCCATGGAATGAGTTACTTGAGGTGGCGGGGGGAGGATGGGGGGTTTGTAGGGCCGCACCATTCTGACATCTGCTTTCGCTGCAGCTTGTTTTTTGCTCTGATCTTTGCCGCTGTTCAGTTATTGTGCTTCATCTACAGTACTTGTTGGCTGCTTCCACTTTATTGGAACCAGCTGCTCTGGCAGAGGTCTAGGCCTTTGCACTTGACTTTAATTCATTTGCATTATGTATTTATTATCATTTGTTAACATGATGCATTTATTAAATGTAAATTTCCCAGTAATGGACTAATAAAGGAACATCTTATCTTATCTTATCTTTACAGCTATTGTACCAGTTCCAACCAATTTGTTGCATCTCTTTTTACATTACACCTCTATTACATTCACGCTGTATACAATGGCACTGGTGTGAAGACTTGGCTTTTAGCAGCACTAAAAACACTCCCTTATTTATCGCTTAATTAGAATACAGAATGCAGCTGGGTAAAAGTTTATGCATAGATTTGTCACCAAACGGTCTGAAATAAATTTGTATTAATATTAATTGGTCACTATTGAAGAATGTGTAGAAATTGGTTGGAATGCCCCTACTGATTGCATTTATGTCTATTTAGGTTGTCTGTCCCACACCCCTGTGGAAAGGAAAGAAATGGGAAGTGATTAAAATTAGAAGCTGAGCGTTTAACACTTATTTGCTCCTTTAATGGAATGGCTGGTCAACCTTCCACCATCAGTTCTGACGCTGGAAGGTTGCTTGACAGTTTGTGCCGTTTAGCTCCTCCGTGCCACAGTCAGGTTGGAATTAGGAGGGAAATTAGGCCGGCGGTGTTAATGAGGCACTTAGATTTTTGCTTGGTGTGAAGGGTCAGGCAGTGTGGGTGAGGAGTGAGAGGAGTGTGGGTTTGCTGTTCCTCTTCTGGTTTTGGACTCACGGCTGAAGACATAGACATGTGTCTCCAACATGACATCTCTGTTTAACTTTTCAGTCAATTATTCACCGATCTTGCCGACACCGGGCAAACGAAGCCACTCAGTCCGTTTTTTTGTTGCATTAATTCAAATTAATGCTGTCACAGAAACCGGCGTGGCTCACCAATCACAGGAAAAACAAGTGAAGACACATCCCCGATGAATCAACCTGTCTGGATGGGGCTTTAATTTTTTACTGAGCTGCTTACTTTACAAATGGTGAGGATCGTGCTAAGAAAACACAGAAATTACCAATATAGATATATAAATTCATCTTTCACATTCTATAAATAGGATACAGACAACACTGACAGGGTTTTTTGATGGGACACAAGTGAAGTGAAAGTGAAGTGATTGTCACATGTGATACACAGCAGCACAGCACACGGTGCACACAGTGAAATTTGTCCTCTGCATTTATCCCATCACCCTGAGAGAGCAGTGGGCAGCCATGACAGGCCACCACTGCTCCAACCTCCACCACTGCCCCAACCCCAACACTTCCTCAACAAAGGGCACAAATTGCCCTTTTAATCAATGAAGTTACACATTCTGGTCTCTAATAAAAAAATATATAGAAAAATACAATGATATAGGCTTAAATTGAACACATCTCTTGGTATTTAGAAATGAACAGACATCCATTGCTTTGAAACACACTTAAAACAGGAGCTCATGGCCAAACTCATGTTCAAGAAGACCATTCACAATCCTCTGTTTTAACACAATAACACAATTAACACATTACTTTTTGTTTTGCATCATGAGCCCAATCGACTGCGCCTCTTAAGCAAAAAAAGCAGTTCAAGTGACTTTAAGTGACTGTGTTTTACAGCTGACAAGCACCTTTTAGTGCTGCATTTCCTGCCACTCACCACCTGCTTCAATGGTGAAATTGGGATTTCTGGCTGCTTCGCTGCCTGGTCTTCCAAAGGACTGGTGCTCATTTGGATCCTTAGTCCTGTCCCGAAGCACCCCTGCCTGGCTGTCTGGATGGACCTGCACTCCCCCTGGCTGCAGAAGATTCGGGCGGACAGCTGCCGGGGTTGAACCCACTGTGGAGGAGGAGAGAAGAAGGGGCTGTGAGTGAAGTTGATTTATCACCTTACGGTACTGACTAGTGTCTATTTATGTGCCGTATAACTGTACACGACCTGGTGAAGCCCCTGTGATCGTCTATGTTGCTTTCGCAGTGTTACAGAGTGTTACACACACACACCAAGAAATAAATAAGCTACAAGACTTAATGAGCAGCAGCTCAGTAATGAAGCGGTGTTCTGCGTGCGAGTGTGTACCTGTCCAGTCTGTGAATGTTCGCTGGCTGGCGTAGCTTGTGTCTGCTGCACGCCGTGATGTGTTGAGCGTGGTCGGTCACACATACAGTTTGTTACTAAATAGCTGTTATTGCTTTCCTGTAATAGCTACTTATGGGGCAGTGGTGGCCTAGCGGTTCACTTTATTTAAGCTTTGCGTTGTGTGTTATCTCTCTTTCTAAAGCCATCTTATGTTCACGTCACCGTGGTCGCTTTGTCGTTTACGTGGCGCAGGTTGTTTGTCAGTATCTTTCTAATGCACACACAAGGAGAATTCACCCATTCCGAATGCAGTGTACAGTTTGGGTTTTGTAGGTGTGATGCAGTATTTTTAGTTCCTCAAGTCACAGTGTGGGTGTTTGTTCTTTCCTCTTTGGCTCCTTCGCCTCCATCATCTCTCTGCGCTCCAACTCCTGGTAGAGTCGAACAATCCTGGACTTGGGATGCTTGTCTTTGCAGATCTGAAACCTCTTCAGTTATTTGTTGCTGAACTGTTCAAATCTCAGAGCAGAGTCAACAGAACCAACCATATCAACAGCTTACTCTACAACATACTCTACTGTCATGATCCGGACCGGCAGGGCTTACTCCGGATCCGGAGTTCGGACCGGAGTTTCATGTTCGTCTTGTGTAATGTTCCCTGATCGTGTTCACCTGGTGTATATTTATATAATTGTATAAAACTATCCTGTTCGTGTCTGTTCGCTGTCAGGTCATTGCATGTTGTTGTTCCCCTGTCCTGTGCAGTCTGTGTTAAACCCCTGTCGTGTGAAGTCGTGCGTATGCGTCCTCCTTCCTCGCCATGTCCAGCCCAAATGTGACATCTACATTCTTAAAACTGGTAAATATATTCATGAACTAAACATACTTGTAGTAGATGCAAATGTAAAGTTTATTAATACATTTTAATAAATGTATTTATTTATGTAAATGTTTAATGAAGGACTGCATGAAACTAGATACAGGAAATTGATACAGGATGGCGAAAGTATTTACTGCCCTCTGATGGTGAAACTCTGGCATTGCAATTCCTCAGAAAAGTTCAACAGCCTGAGTAGAACTGACATGTTGTGTTTTTTTACAGGATTACAGGATTCACATATACCAGAATAATAATGAATAGATATTATTACTCGTCCTTCCAGTAGTGTTGACCCAATTGGTCAGCTATATCCTCAATTCCAGCAAACAGGTGGTCCACCTGGGCAGTGGTGACCTAGTGGTTAAGGAAGCAGCTCCTAGTGGTTAAGGAAGCAGCTCCATAATCAGAAGGTCGCTGGTTCGAATCCCGATCTGCCATGGTGCCACTGAGGTACCACTGAGCAAAGCACCGTCCCCACACACTGCTCCCCGGGCACCCACTGCTCACCAAGGGTGATGGTAAAAAGCAGAGGACACATTTTGTTGTGTGTGCTGTGCTGCAGTATTACACAATGACAATCACTTAACTTTCTTTCTTTCTTCTTCTTTCTTCTTCAGAGTCTATAAAGTGACAATGGCCAGGGACAGAACTGGGCATCACTACAATTCTGTGTTGTAACATTACATGGTATAAGATGACTATCTAGGAAGTTATGAATGCAAAGATAGATGACTAGACTGAATCAGAATATCAGAACAACTTATTTAGATAGTTCATAGGAATTCACTCTGTCAGTGATTTGTGGCAACCACAGTGATTTTGCGATTCATCTAACCCACCTTGCTGTGGATCTCGTCATTAACAACCAGTAATTCCACCAAGGATTTGATGGTCATACCCTTACATACAGAGAGAGAGGTTGCCAGGAAAAAAAAAGAAAAACAGGGTGATGGTGGCCAGCAGGCCAAAGAAGCAGTTTTGACCCTTGGCTATTTCTGAGAGTTTGGAAATTAAACCAGTCTCGGTCCCATGTCAGTTGTCTGACACACTAATCTGTTTTACCTGGACATATTCAGTGAAAAGGAAGACATCGATGTAGTACTTGATGGCGGTTTTGGACCTCTCTGACAATTTGGTTTCAACATACTGCTTCATGGTCACTTTACACGTCACGATGCTGGTGGAACGTGCTTTCAGTGCTTAATTCTTCTTCCTAACTATTAATTTCTATAAATTTACAGCTCTCTTTAATGCTTAATCCCTTCTTGATAATTCACTTAATGTTCCTTCACATCTGTGAAAATGCTGTGTTGAATGTTAAATTAGATTTACCACAGTAAGCTATGTTCACATTGTTGAAAGGATACATATAAATAAGTATATCACTATATAATAATTATTGAATTCTGTCATGGTTTTGTCAGCCAACATGGCCAATATGGATCGATGGCCCTGATCCTGACCCCAAAGAGTCAAAACCACCTTGAGTGTGTGATGCTTAGCATTGGACATCCAAATCGCCTGCACCAAATCACAATGTAAGCCACGTTTGAGTTTTTGACCTTCAATAACGCAGCTGACACAGAAATGTTTTCCTAGAAGCTTCCTTTTGTTATTTTGTGTAACAGTCTTTTCCATGATTTCTCTAATTTCTCTAATACTTACTCTATTTAAAAATGAAGCCAGGATGAAATGCAATGAAAGTAAATCACTCAACAAGCGGACCAAAAACTAAACCAGTTTGGCCAGTGAAGCCACCATGATCCACAGCACAATATCAAAGGTTGTTTGTACATGATGGTAGTCCACACTAAACACACTGATGGTCTGGGCCAAGATGCAGTTGTTCTCCTGTGATGCAGCTGACCAGAGGCCCTGGGAACCCAGTAGCAGGAAAACCAGGGTCTTGTGAAGGAACAAATCATTTTTCAACATGGAGAGGAAGAGAATGAAGGCTGTGAGTGTGTTTCTTTATGTGCTGTCGGGTAGGCTATCCGCCCCGCCCAATTCTCAACACAAATATAATGGAAGCACTTAATGTGCACAGGAATCTCTGAGCTGGCACAGCAATATTCAACCAATGGCACCGAACACCAGCAGCACGGCCATACTGAGCACCTCACCCAAAAACTTCAGAAATCTTTTATTTTGCAGTTGCTTGATACCTGGAGGTCATATCCTACCTGAGCAGTAAGTGTCAGAAAACATTACAACTACAATCAAAAAATACACTATGAATTGTGCACAACACACAAAAGTCCTTGTGTTTGTTTAGCTGTGAAAAGTCCAGTTAAAAGACCTTGTTAAAGTTACTCTGGATTCTGGAAATGGCTGCTAATAATGGAATATCTGCATACTGTACATGTAGAGAGAAACGTCCTCAGGAATTATTAGTTGTGAGTTCCAATGGAATGCTGTGTTCATTAACCCAAGTCATCCAAGTGACTTTATTATTAGAAAACCCTTTTCAATGACCTTAGTACAGCTTGCTCTGGTTGCTCTGGTTAAAGAAGCAATACATATTTCTCATGGTTACTATTCGTTTTATGTTCTTTTTCATGGTTTTAATAAGCTGATAGTTCTGTGGTTGCACCTGATATTATCTTTTGTTGCCCAGTTTTAAAATGTTTATAATGTGGCAGCCTCAAATCTCAGATCCTGAGGAATGCCATGTCTTGGAAAACCTGTAGGATGGACTTCTGTATTCAGACTGTCAGCTTTTGTGATCATGCAAACTTTATTGAAAAATAATTGGAGACCAGAGAGTCAATTACTATGTGACGAATACTTTCAAAGCACAAAAGCACACATATGACCACATCCCTTAACAGACTTCCAAGATTCCTTGACCATGTCCAGCAGCAGATATGAGAAGGGGAGAAAAGACACAGGGGAACATACAAATATAAAAATGTCCTTCATTTGTGCACATTTTTGGCGGTAATAAACATATGAGTCCTATACAGTAAATACTTACACAACGTTGTAACACAACAGTGTTCATTAGTTGAGAAAATCACTAAAGCAATTCTTTCAGTTTAATGAAATATACTTAAGGCACTTCACTGCAAGAAGTAAAAAGTAGTAACGTTTGTTAAAGACCACAATCATGACTAAACAAAAGCAGTATTTATGAGGCAAAAAAAATTGAAAGTTATAAATTCATACAACTTGGCAGCGAGACCATTGGATGTCTATCAAATGACATTTGCATAACAGCCCTCGCAGTGCACTGTTCCCCGATGGAGAAACATGCTGTCAAGCAGATCTCCCATCGGCTTGCTGCATATGCCACACTGAAAAAAAAAAAAAAAAAAAGGGTTCAGTATTAACACCAGAGACACCGGAGAACAAAACAGAATCCTACGATGTGGGGTAAGCATTTGGCAGCATTAAACCACAAATTGCAAAGTAATAATCAAATGCTGATTAAAACTGCCTTTTGCAGCACTTTTCAGGATGTAAAGTGGCTTTATTACCTTGAAACACTCAGGATGGCAGCAGATGTTCAGGTGTTCAATCGTAATTCTGGCTTCACTGCCCACTGGTTTTTCACAGTACGTGCACATAGTTTTTACACTAGCAAAAGATCAGATTTAAAAAAGCACAATTAAAAATACGAATGATGGTACACAAAAATCTTGTACACAAAATCAGAACTTAAATATAAAGTTTTACTGCACAAGGCAATTACCTGTACTGGGAGGTGGGGCTGCTGTATGCATAGGACGTTGAGGAGGAAGTCACATAGTCACTATAAGCAGAGGGCAGAATGGGGTTATAGTCAGAAGTTCATCCAATAATAAAACATTTTTTGCAAAAAATAGGCTGCTCCCAGCCAGCCACTGTGCAATTTTGAAAACCACAATAAAGAAGTGGAGTAGAGGATGAGAGGCTGATTGGGGAGGAGATGAAGAGGAGGTGTACATAAATATATAAACCCTTTGCAGTGCATGTTTACCAGGTATCAATGCACCAATATCTGCCGCAAATGAGCACAGGGCAGCTCTGTAATCTGCAGGAATTTCTTAGCAATTGCAGAATGTCTTGTGTTGCAAAAAATTACAGATGTACAAAAGGTGTCCCGATTGTATGAGAGAATCTACAAATTCATTTCTTTTTTACTGGATTTCGAAAGACATAAAAAATCTAATTTAGATTAGACTTGAGGTTGGATTAAGTTTAATGTGCCCATAATTGTACAATGACCACCATAAAGTCGCGTGGTTAATCATTCTTTGAAGGGTGACCTTTCAGACACATTTTACCTGTTCATATCTGGCACGTTGACATACTCCTTCAAGAACACAAACCCCCTAGGACACGAAAATTAAAAGGACAAAGGTCAAATACACAAAAGCATGGACCTTTACGTGACAGATTGGTTTCAAATTGGTTTCACAAATTGGTTTCACAAGCTCTGTTCATTTACTTCTTGGTGTCCAAATCCGGTGACTTGGGTTTCACTTCTGTCTTCTCCAAGGTTCTGCAAAAGATTGCATAATATGGAGATAAGATAAGAAAAACGAATAATTCCTCTCCGCTGATGGAGTCTGTACAGGAAGTACTGGAATCAACATGTTTAAATTGTTAATGATGCTGGTTGACTTTTTTGTTATGGAACCACGAAAAAATTGAGCTATCAGGATCACCTGCTTAATAATAAAAGCATAAATAAAGACATCTTGTCTTACATGGCCCCAGAGGAATCACAATGACTTCAGTTCTCAGTGTCTAATGGGTGGCCTTTATTTGTGACTTCACATTGCTTCTCCATGTGGAGCTTCTCTCCGGTGATAATTCATTCAGGCAATGAACAGGAAAAACCAGATGAGCATTCCCACAAGAAGGGCGTGAGACGCGCCGTGAACCAAGTCGTGGAGCTTCATGCCTTCCGCACCCACTCCACAAACTCATCAGGCAAACGTCTACATTGCAGAGCCACCGTTCTCATGCATTGAAAACAACAGTCCAAGGCTTTTACTTTGAAATTCCATCACTGGTTCCACAATTTCAAGCAAATTCATTAGACCAAGCAGTCAGACTGCAAAACATCTGTATAGAATTGAGCTACTAAGACATGATGGTATTAATAATGATTCAAGGTAAAAAAAAAAAAAAACTCTCCTATAAAATGCAAGGGGGTTTTGTACTCACCTGTCCATTGAGGACTTCTGGCTGATGTGTATTTCACTGAAACAGATAGCAGCAGGCGTTGAATAAATCCAGCCAGCAGAGAAGGAACCTCACAGTTATCCCAATTATGAGCAATTGGGGTATGAATTTTGCGCCTGGTATGAATTTTTTAGCAGAACTAGTGATGAAATGTCTTCTGTGATATAGCTCCTTGTTTCTCACGCGACTCAGCCCTGAGTGACTGAACACCAACTATCTTCCCTGAGTCGGCCCCCCAAGGAGGGGCGTGTTGCACGTCTAATGTGAGACTTCCTGACCACTCCCCCACTACTCTCTTTAACCCCTGCCTATCTGGAAGTTTTTTATGCAGACATCTCAATATGTTAAAATGGTTTAAACCTAAGCAGACACATCTGTGTATGTTTGGAAAAGCAGTGAACTGCCAGATTGACCATGTGCATACTGCTAATGATACAAAAAATTTACAGAACACTATTATTTAGATTTTAGAATACATGACATTTTCCTGTTTTTACCAATTTAGCTTTAATGCTGGATGGTGTAATGTCCCATGATACAATTTGGGACTTTAAATAGCCCATAAATATTGTGAACTGGCACAGTGAGCTACCACATGTCTCAAATGTTATTTCATGAAAATAATAAAGTACCTGAAGCCTGAAAGATCAATGTTACAGTGCAGTGATTATGGTGACAGAAATCAGCTCCAGTCTGAATGAAACGCACACTCTGCATCTCAGATGTCAAACAAGACCTAGATCTATTCAACCTGCTGATACTTAAGATGCGTCAGTGCCCATTTATTGGTGGTAACAGTCCAAAGTTTGGACACACCTACTCTGTGGTGGCTATGGGAATAGGGTCATTTTGAAGAAAGTGAAGTGTGTTTAATCAATCTGATTTTTCAGAGGACCAGATTGTATGATGCTGATGTCACAGCAGAAGTTCCCTGGTTTGGAGAAATTCAAATGTTCAACTTTTGCTTCATTGTTATTTCATATTTCTGTGTAAAAAAAAAAAAACCCTAAATGAGTAGGTGTGTCCAGACATGTCTTCATGTTGGGGGTGAAGAACATCAGCTCTGAGTATCACTGAATATCAAACACACACTTGTGATGGCGCATGACATTACAACTATGGTAATCGGTTATAACAATAATATATTCATGACTATAATTGTGATTTATTTGAGAAAATATACACTGTATACTACACAATATGATCGAGCCTGTGGATGTGAAGTAAAGTGTCCTTTAGAACTTCAATGTGCTGGTTTTATAAGGAAGGAGTCTCCTTACCGTGTCAAAATGAACAAAATAAGCACAGTGATAGTCATTAGTGTGACTTTGCTTTGTAGCATGTGAATGTGGTGATGTTAACTCACGTTTTCTCTGGAGTAGCTGCAACCATTTTTGTAATGTCAGGCAGCTTTTCAACAGACACCGGTGAGGCTTCCTTCTGGCTGTGCCGTGATAAAACACAGGTCGAGACCAATAAGCATGTAGACAAGCAAAAACTGCATCTGCAGTCTGTAAGTGGCTTGACTGTTACGCACCTTTTGACTGTGATGGGTAAATCGCTGGTTGTGTTATCGTATCTGCTCTCCCAGCGCTTGTAAGTGCTGAGCCTGCGAGGGAAGGAGGAAATGAGGGCGTTTCCCAGCGCGACGTGAGGAAGTGACAATGAGCAGGAGAACCTACTCTGTGGCGTTGGTGTCAATGGGGATCACATCAAACGCGAGGTTGACCAGAGCGTCAGAGGGCAAGCTGGCGTCCAGACAAACATCAGGGCAGAGATAAGCCATTCAGTTTGCACCAATGAACGAGTGAACGCAGAGAGTAAAAGGAGGGTAAACGGTCTCACCTGAGGTCGACGTTGCTGAGTTCATCTTTTGGCTTCACCCCAGGCTCTGCAGAACTATAACATCGGCATTACGTTAGCCAAAGCTGTCAAGCAATGGCGCTAATAGCTTATTATTGGGCCTGTTTTTTCATTCAGATTATGGTGCAGTTTGCATATAGAAATCTATGCAGATTTTTTTTTGCACCAAGACAGTAACTTGGGTTCCACCCCTCCCCATTTTTAATATTTAATATTACCTGCTGATGGCATCTAGCATCAGGGGATCAAACATCTCCACGGGACTGCAATGAAAGTGCATGGCGTTTCAGTGCAGTTCGCAGCTAGAATTTTGCGACTGTCCAACTGAAAATGTAAATTATTACCTTTTGACAGGGGTGGTTTCCTTTTTAATGACATCGGAACTGTAAATAATAATAATAATAAGGATAGTCATTTCATTACTGGTTGTCATGGAAGATCGGGTTATAGGACATCTTCGGAATAATTTTTTGTTAGTTGTCCCACGTCAAAGATTGCCTTTGAGCCCCCTAGGCAAGTGCTGTGAAACACACTGCAGTACCTGCTCTTCATGACTGGGGCAGGGGTGGTTTCCACTGTGGTCTTCACATCAGTCGTGACACTGCCGCCATTTTTCCTGCAGAGCACAGACAAGACTCATCAAAAATCTTACAAAAAGGCACTAATGCATGCTTTTCCTGCCCTGCTTGGGTTTTGACCCAATCAAAGTGCCTTGAAAATTATGCAAATCGTATTTCTGAGCCTTCTAAGCAGAAGCATCTAACTGGTAGCTGGTGTTGTCCCTGAGGATTAGCTGCTTTCCTTCATTTAATCTAGGTTCAAGGTAATTGTGTTGAGCCTTTCATTCTTTGATTACTTCACTATGACAGGGTACCAATTTGTTGTTCGTGTGATTCACAGAATTGAGCAAGAACAAGATGGAACATACTTTTCGTCTGCTTTGACTGTGGTTTTGGTGGTTACTGAGATTGTTGAGCTGAAAAAAAGGTACAAAATTATACCATAATGTTGTGTCACTTTACTACGGAGCCCCCTAGGGGGCAAAAATATTTGGGTAAAAAAAAATGACATTGAGAAAAAAAATGACTTTTTATTATGACAAAAAAGAAAAGAGCTGTAGCTGGCTCCTACCTCTGTGACACTGTTGGCTGTTGGACGGTAGTGACACTAGAAGTAAACAAAAAAAAAAGATCCATTTGTGTTCATTCACCATTGTCTAGTAGTGGACTTTACCGGAAACATTTCGTGGATTTTAACAACCCCATTGTCTTAAGACACTGAAGATTTTGAACAAGGTAAAACTAAACAGGTCAAGCTGCAAATTGAAGTATTTACATTGAACCTGACTAGGATGTACAAATTAATATTGTTTATTCAAAGTCACTAGTGCACATAAATAATTTTTATATGACGTCTATGCTGAAATAAAACCTTACAACATGATATAAAACAGTAGACAAACATAACATTAATTATTGTTACTTTATGAAACTGCCCAGCTCATTTCTGCCTCTTCTCACCTGCTTTTGATGATATCAGATTTTAAAACCGGCTTGGAAGCCACGCTTGTATCCTCTGTCTTGAGGCTGCGGATGGGAAACCCAAGACAAGCCTCTGGTCAGCTGATATATAGTGGGTGGGTGGTGAGTATAGGTGGTGTGAAATCTTGTCCCACTCTTATCTGTTCAGTGTTTGATTTTCACCTTATGCATTTGTCAGGCATTACTTAATTGAGTCTACTCTTTGCATGTATATGGCATATAATTTACTTTATTATTTAGTTTTTAATTACTATAATTTGAAATCTTGATCTTTGAGCTGCATTAAGTCAAGCATATTAAAATTGCAGTGTAATGGGTTCAATTGAATGTAGAGCACAGGACATACCTGCTTGTACTGACTGTGACTATACCGGTTTTCTCCATGGTCTTGGGGTCACTTGTGGTTTTACTGTCCTTTACACTGTGAAACATGGACACAATTCAGGTCATTTTGATGCAGCTTTCAATGCAATATATTATGTGAAAGTGATTTCATGTAGTGAGCAGTGGGCATGAAAGGCACCCGGGGAGCAGTGTGTGGGGCAAACAGATTTATTTGGAGAATTTATTTGGAGTTCTAAAAGTATTTCCATGCTCCTCTGCCATTTTGGGTCCACTTACGTGGTGGTGGTGGTGTCGATTGGGATCACGTCTCTGGCAAGCATGTTCAGTGTCGTGTTGGTTTTCTCGGATTTGGGGAGAGAGCTGTGTAGAAAACAGTATAAGAATCATCCTATTATAGAGCCTCTTCGTGTACCACCATACAGTCTCAGCAATCGCATGTGAATTTATGTTTATTAGGACTAATCTGAACTTTAAATGCATTGCAAAGTACCTTGATATCCCTGAGAGAAGGTCCTGATTTGAAGGTTTGCTGCCAGGCACAGAGCTGAAAAGACATAAACCCAGAGTATAGGGTGCATGAAAATGAATAGCTGACGGTTTATGACATTGCAAAAGGATTATAAATGAATTGAGGTGCAGCGCCCTCGTGTGGACAGTAAGGTGAACGTAAAAAAGTTTAAACAAACCTCTCAGACAGGGCAAAGAGGTCATCGTTTTTTAAGTTGTCACTGGACTTAATGGAAACTCCACTGCAAGATAATAATTACACATTTTTAAAAAACAGCCTTGTTATGGATTTACACAACACGTTCACCTGCATTTCTTCAAACTCTGAATTAATGTTTGACAAGAAAAGCCGTTTCTTGGCTTGTATTGCAGAATTGATTGCGTAAAGGACATGATTCAGAGAATGGGAGAGTTGCCACGTCCGTTAGCTAATTAGCTAGTATGCTATATTTGGCTGAACGAATTTTGAATCAGGGGTCAAGGACAATTATAACATGATTAAAATAGAATTCTGGTAAAATTTCAGCCGCTTTCATCTTCTTCTCCATAAATGGCCAACACTGTACTCTGTATTTGAAAATGGTATACGTGGCAAATCACCTCTTTTTATCTGGAGGGGTGGAGACTGGTTCTTGCTTCTTGACCGGCCTGAGAGAGCGAAGGGGTTTCATTTTGAATGGCGTGTCGTGTGCTGTGCTTGGACTGTTTATGTGTTGTTAATATTTTATTTACCTGGCAGGTTCAGCATCAAAAGATATGACCGCAGCACTGAGAAATAAACAGACAAAAATAATTCTAATCAATTCAAAATGGCATTTATATACAAGCTGTAGATTATAGACGGCTCCACAACCTTTTATCGTCTGCCTTTTTGGGCACAAGTGACTTCAGAAGAGCTTCAGTCTTTATTGGCCCAGCTGGCTCATCTACGCTCATTTCCACACTGTAGAAATATAAAGTACAGTAGATCATCTGGAACTATAAACCATAGAGAGAGTAGCGAGGCGGAGGATTTGTCTGTGCCCGCTCTCACCTGAACTTTGGTTCTTGCACGCTGACCTTTGAGACACTGCCATTCGTCGCTGGGGCTGTGGTTACGGTGGTTTGGGATGTGGGCGGAGCAGCTGGTGGGGCCTGGACTTTATCTGGTGTTTTAGATGGTATGAGGGTTGGGGTTGAAGATGTAACAGGGGTTTTAGCTGTCACTGTAACCTGGGGTGTGGATGGGGCTTGGGATGTAGCAGATGTTGGAGCTGTGGTTGGAGCTGGAGTAGTGGCAGGTGCTTGTGGAGCAGGTGTCCCAGGGGCTACTACAGGGGCAGGGGTTTTGGGGGTTACATTAGCTGGGGTTGGGTCTTGGAGTTTAATGGAGGTTGGGGCTGCTGCTGTGGATTGGGGTGTGGTTTGGGATGTAGCAGAGGTTGGGGTTGAAGTAGCAGCAGGCGTCTGTGGAGTGGGTGTACCAGGGGTTACAGGGATTACAGGGGTTGGGATGTTGGCTTGGGGTGTAGCCGATGTTGGGGGTGTGGTTGGAGCTGGAGTAGTAGCGGTTGCAGCAGGCGTCTGGGGAGTGGGTGTGGCAGAGGCAGTAACAGGGGCAGGGTTTTTTGGTGTTACAGTGGTTGGGGCAGTTGCAGTGGATTGGGAAATAGAAGAAATTGGTGCTGCGATTGGGGCTGGGGTAGTAGCAGGTGCCTGTGGAGTGGGTGTGCTCAGGGGTTTTGGTGTTACAGTGGTTGTAGCAGAGAATGGGGCTGTAGTTGGAGCTGGAGTAGCGGTGGGTGCCTGGGGAGTGGGTGTGGCCAGAGTTTTTGGCGTGACACTGGTTGGGGCGGTAGCATTGGATTGGGATGTAGCAGAAGTTGGGGGTGTAGTTGGAGCTGGAGTAGCGGTGGGTGCCTGGGGAGTAGGTGTGGCCTGAGTTTTTGCCGTGACAGTGGTTGGGGCGGTAGCATTGGATTGGGATGTAGCAGAAGTTGGGGGTGTAGTTGTAGCTGTTATAGCGGTGGGTGCCTGGGGAGTGGGTGTGGTCGGAGGTTTCGGTGTTACAGTGGTTGGTGCGGTAGCATTGGATTGGGATGTAGCAGAAGTTGGGGCTGTAGTTGGAGCTGGAGTAGCGGTGGGTGCCTGGGGAGTAGGTGTGGCCTGAGTTTTTGGCGTGACAGTGGTTGGGGCGGTAGCATTGGATTGGGATGTAGCAGAAGTTGGGGCTGTAGTTGGAGCTGGAGTAGCGGTGGGTGCCTGGGGAGTAGGTGTGGCCTGAGTTTTTGGCGTGACAGTGGTTGGGGCGGTAGCATTGGATTGGGATGTAGCAGAAGTTGGGGGTGTAGTTGGAGCTGGAGTAGCGGTGGGTGCCTGGGGAGTGGGTGTGGTGGGAGGTTTCGGTGTTACAGTGGTTGGGGCGGTAGCATTGGATTGGGATGTAGCAGAAGTTGGGGGTGTAGTTGGAGCTGGAGTAGCGGTGGGTGCCTGGGGAGTGGGTGTGGCCTGAGTTGTTGGCGTGACAGTGGTTGGGGCGGTAGCATTGGATTGGGATGTAGCAGAAGTTGGGGGTGTAGTTGGAGCTGGAGTAGCGGTGGGTGCCTGGGGAGTGGGTGTGGCCGGAGTTTTTGGCGTGACACTGGTTGGGGCGGTAGCATTGGATTGGGATGTAGCAGAAGTTGGGGGTGTAGTTGGAGCTGGAGTAGCGGTGGGTGCCTGGGGAGCGGGTGTGGCCGTAGGTTTTGGTGTTACAGCGGTTGGAGTTTGGGATGTTGCAGGGACAAAGGCTGCAGATGGGGTTTGGGAAGGTGCAGGGGCTGGAGGAGTGGGTGTGGCTTTGGCTTGTGAAATCACAGACCAAGTGCCTTCGGGTGTGGCAGGCACTTGGTCTGTAGGTTCCTTCTCCTCGTCATCACTGATCACAACCCTTCAGGGATCACATAGAGCTTCACATATACACATTTTTAAAAATCATATATGTGTACACATAACCTCCAGCAAATATATCACATACCTTTTAGCAACAAAGCTCATAGGTGAGGCCTCTTGTGAACTGAAAAGCGAGAACATTAAGCATTAAGATACTTGACGTTCTGTAATAGTAATAGGTTTTTAATAATAGCAATTATTCACCTAAATTGCAGCTATTCACAGTGTATATAAATGTGAAATATTTAGCCACACTAACTGAGAGATACGGTCATACAATATTTATTCATGTGTGATACAGTATGAATATTATTACTTATTTTCCCCCTCTGTAACTTAAATACAGCGACAGAAACATTTCCAACCATGGGAATTAGATTATAACAAGTCATAGCAAAAAATACATTTAATGAGAGAAAAGTAGATTAATGCATTGATGTTTTGGGGTTCTTTTGAGAGCCATGATTTTTTACGTTGGTATAGTTTACTCTGAATAGTAACTTTATAGTAGCAAATACTCATAGCCCATACTTACTCATATTTCTTTGCTGCAGAGAAGACGTATGAGCGTTGCCTGGAAGCTGAAGTTCTGAGGACATTGCTTGCAGCCTCAGTCCTGAAAATGACAAGAGGTACGATGAAGAGGGAGGATTATTTTATCAGTGAAAAGATACCAGAAAGAAATAGCCATCTCGCTTACCGCTTTTCCTGTTCCTCGGGGGAAATCTGGGGATCAGACGGTGGTGCAACCTCCTGAGGGGCCCGTACAGTATGAGGGGCACTGTGGTACATCAGAAGTCAGTATACTAAGAATCTAACAGATCCAGTGTGTGTTTTGTGAAAAGAGAGCTGACAGATGGACAAGCTTACTTACATTTTCTTGTACCCATCAGAGGGTCTCTTAAAGCTGGAAGGTGGAGCTCTGAAAGAATTCATTTTAAAAGTTATACAAAAAACACAAGAGCATGACCAAATGGTCTTTACTGTTAAGCATTCAGATGAACTGGTTTGCCCACTTGAAACCGTTGGTTGAGGGTGAAGCCGGTTTGTTCTCAGTTTTTGTGAAAATCCCTCTGCAAAGGGGTACATTTGGATGTTATAAAATGATGATGAAACGTTCACACGCGTCATGTGGAAATATTCCTTATCTCTTTCCTTTATCTCACCTGATTATGAATCCTGATGTTGGTTCTCGTGGGCTGCAGAGACAAAATCATTATACTTCTCTAAGCCAAATGCAATTAAAGATCAAAAAAGACTTGGAATAGAAATCTACCTTTCGTTTGTAGCTGGCGTCTGGGAGAAGTCTGTTTCTGCTTCTACGGAGTCACCATCTTGTCGGTTTGCTCTAACCTCTGCCATCCTGAAATATTTAGGTATATATATATTTATATATTATTATGTTATAAAATAATAATAATATGTTTTTTACGGTGAGATAAACTGAGTGAACTCTCTTCTAACAGATGCAATTCTTCTGTTGTTTGTGGAGCCTTCCTCACCATGGTTTCTCCTCTTCCTCCGGTTCGGGATCACTACGTCTCTGTATCCAGCTGCTGTCCCCCTTCAGAGCTGTCCGGACTTTGGTGGTCCGAAACACAGACTGCCTGTCCCCTGCTGAAGGCGCACAAGCACTGTAGATTAGAGGCTTCCATCTTCGACAAGAGTCACACTATTAAACAGCCTGCAATATTACCGCCCGTGTACACAAATTACACAACTAGCTGTTCACAAAAAATCTCCAGTTTGTCTGATTTGACTGCAGAAGTTCGTAGCTGATTTGAGTCACTGGGGTTGTTCTGAGGGCAGGATTTCTCTTATCCAGATAACAGAGTGCAAACGTAATTCCCCTCAGAATGGCCTAGGTTATGTGATTTCAAAAATACCAGATCACAATGGAATGTGCAATGATAAATGGCATTCCTTTAACCCTCGCTGAAAATATTTAGAAAAACTGCATTAACAAATACCAGGCATCGAAGGCACCTGAGTCACTGCAACTCACCGTTTGACGTTGACATTGTCTGCAGTTCGAATGTTCTTAAAGTTTGGTTCTGGCAACCTGCAGAATAAGACAAGACATAGAATGGACATGAATGTTCACAATTGTGTTAATATTGTATTTCTAGACTATTCCAAGCTAACTGAATAAAAAACACAATGTGAAGATAAAGATCTCAGGTCAAATCGGGGCATTTTAAACATTTAAGCGAGTGAAGAAAATGTCCATCAATCTTCTCAAAGGAAAAAGGGACTCGGCCCAATTTCTGACAGTGTCCAGCATTCTTCAGTCTCATCTCTTAGTCATGCAGAAAGGCCTGTCCTACCACTTTTTTATACTTTCTACACACTCTTCCTCTGCCACGCAGAGAACACGCCTGCTATGAGCTGCCACTCTGATGTGCCCAAAAAGATCTATGTGTGCCACAGTGGTTTTAAAAAGGGCTGTGCAATCCTTTTTAATTCATTCAATCAGACGGAGAAACGTACAATAATTTAGCCAGCATCGCTCAAAGTAACCCCGACAAGAGCATGTTTATTCCTGGCCCAAATTTGTCTTAGCTGATTATTTGATATATTGCAACAGTGGCAAATACTAAGCAATGTGGGGGTCATGAGTGGACCGTTGAATACAATCTTTACATTTACATTTACATTTAGAGCATTTATCAGACGCCCTTATCCAGAGCGACTTACAATCAGTAGTTACAGGGACAGTCTCCCTGGAGCAATTTTAGGGTTAAGTGTCTTGCTCAGGGACACAATGGTAGTAAGTGGGATTTGAACCTGGGTCTTCTGTTTCATAGGCGAGTGTGTTACCCACTAGGCTACTACCACCCCTTATGAAGTTCTTTCTAATATTAATATGAAATACAGCATGTCTTTATGTATCATTCTCGCAGACTTCATAGTAATCGTAGGAACAGCTCAGTCACATAACAAAACTTTCTCTCCTCTTCCAATATAACAATCAGTCAATGACTTCATCATGGACTCCACAAGAAAAAAAACTACAAAGTACGTTGAAAATGCCAAAGTGCTACCGATGTGCTGGTCAAACAATTTGCCGAAAACCACTATTTAGAAGTTATGATAATATTTTCTCTAGCAGTTTGTTCCGATATTGACTCAAGCCCAAAACAAATATGACCAGAGATTAAATATTGCATGACGACAATGCCAAACAAGGCCAAACAGAGAGATGCCTTCAGAGAAGTGGTGGCAATGAGTTAACCTAATGATTTTCTGCACATGGGCCTTTAGGAAAAAAATTTAGGAAATACACAGACCTCTGTCCATTTAGTTTAATGATACGTCATGGTAATAATTTCAATTCATAAAAATAGCATAAAACTAAATTCCTATTCAAAATAAATAACATAATAAAAGCAAATAACAGACGAGCACAGAAATAATTTCAGGTCCTACCCGTATGAGAGACAGTTGGGTTCACAGGACACTGGAAGACAACACTTGCGTGACGGTGGCAGGACTGTTTGTTCGCTGAGAGTGCTGAGGAAGTCTTTCCTCTGGAACAGGTGTATCCCTGAAACAGGTACGGGCGTTGCCACGGACAAGCTCAGCCAGTTAGAGCAAGGGTGTGTGTGTTTCAGTGTGTGCTGAGATATGAAGAGAGCTTGTCTAGCACTTTCTATTCGCCTAGTCAAGTATGTGGTGTCCAGGTTAACCTGAGGACAAATCTGTATGCTGTGAGGGACACGAACATCACCCCTTGGCACATTCTCCTTATGAAGCCTTTATAAAGTTCAGTGCAGAGTAAAGTCACCTAATGAGACTCTGCATGGATTGTCAGGCCACGTTAATCATTAATCAAAATGCTGGCTTTGATGCAGGTATGTTTCTATTCATGGTGCTAGAAAACTGTGTATTCGTCATACGGTTTGTGAAGGTCAGCAGCTTTAGAGTGGCAGCTCACCTCACAATGCGGCAGGAGTGAGCCGGATGTCATGGGCAGGTCTCCTGTCTCTCCCAGCAGATTAGGGGATGGGGATAACAATCTCTGCTGAGATATTGTATTCTGCTGAGCTGGACGTATGAGAGGTACACACCCCACCTTCCTGTCAGAGGTTGTCATAACACACACACTCACACACACACACACACATGCTTTTGGGCCACCAGGCAGGTTCACAAAAGGCCTGGGCGCAGTGTCGCAACTTTTTTTTCCAATAGTCAAAATGCACACAGTCAGGAGTCAGTCGCAGCCACCACACCAACCTGTTCGGCAACCTGCGAGTCTCAGGCAAGACAGTAGTTCTCATTATTGTTTAGAGAATTTCTGGTATCTCGGCAACAACCCCTCATGCCCCTCCTCCTCTTAACCACGCCAGCAGATGGAATGACAGCGATGCTGGAGTGAGTCACTTCTGTCACACTGCAAGTTCCCAAATCATTCCAGATCAGAATCGTCAGAAGGATTAATACGATTGATTATTAACTCATCACTGTCCAGGTGACACAGTAATTGGACAGAGAAAGAGACGAATATTGTGTGAGTCCCAATTGATTGTGGGTTCATACCAAGATGGGAGAGAAGCAAGGCACACATTCCGCCACTACTGGAATGTTCTGGAACACGTTCAATACGCATACATTTATAATGGTATTGAAGGAATGTTCATTTGGCTACAATGACAAAACTCTCCGTTACTGTGCGTAACTGGTTTATTCAGCTTTGCAAAGTGTACAGAGTTGCACACTTACTGCGCAATGATTTATGGACATAATGTGATTATTTATTACTTTTTGATTACTTTTGATTCTGATGCCCCAGTTTGACAACATATCATATCAATAATATCTGTAATGTCATGAACCAATATTTATTATTTCCTTATCGTGGTTATCATTACCAGTTATTTTGGCCTCTTTCCCTGGGACAGTGGTGGCCTAGCAATTAAGGAAGCTGCCCCGTAAGGTTGTCGGTTCGAATCCTGATCTGCCAAGGTGCCAATGAGGTGCCACCTTCATGGCTGCCAACTGCTCACTAAGGGTGATGGGTTAAAAGCAGAGGACACAATTTGTTGTGTGCACCATGGGCTGTGCTGTGTATCACAATAACAATCACTTTGCTTTCACTTGAATGGAGGGGTTCCAAATTGTCTTCTGATACTATTGTTTGTAAGATTTTTACATTGAGGAATTACAGATGGGTGGTCAGTGGTTAAAAAGGTAGGTCTAGAGCTAGTGTTACATTCTGTAGTGTCCCAATTCTACAAATTGTTAACGGACTTGTTTTGCCACGCCCACAAAGTGTATTAGAGTAACCATTCAAGATTAGTTTCTGTAAAGGGTGTATTTCTAAACAAGGTTATGTTTAAGATATGAAAAGTACAATTTCCAGAACTTTTCTGAAGAGTTCGCATCACCTTTTGTTATGCTGACCCGTAGCAGAGAAGGCTGGACAGGCAGCATGGAGAGAATCCACCCTGTAGGTGGCAGCAAACAGACACCAGACCAGGAACACAGCACAGGTGAGGTCACAACAGTGTGTTCATGCCTAGTGTATACCTCGTGGAACTGTTTGTGCAGCAATAAATTATTCTTGGAATATCAAGGAAAAAACAAAATATGTTCACTCAGTTGTCATATTTATTTAAATCACTCAGTGTACAGAGGGACAGCAAATGGAAATTCTACCAGAAGCAATGAAGTACCATAAGGTTCAGTTACAGGCAGCATAGACAAGATGGTTCAGCTTCCTCCCAATTCTCCACAAATAACATCACATTTAGGTTGGAATGCTGCTTGGTTGATGGACTGTATTCCCATTAGTTGCACCCGCAGCAACATAAGTGTGTGTAGAATGGGTATTAGCTGTGTGTGGTCACTTTCTGCTACGCTCCCTGTCGTAGATGTGGATAACTCTCTACTGTTAGCATGATCGCATCCTTCAGACTGACCACAGGCTGGTAACCCATGTCCTGTTTGGCACGTGCACAACTGTAATAATGGTGAGTTCCAGCCAAAGCCACCCGCATTGGTGTGAAGGTGGGCTTCCATGAAACTAGGGGCCGCAGCAGGACGGTCAGCACCCAGAGGAGCAGCGCAATGCCATAGACCAGCCAGTAGGGGAGGTGGTAGCGAGGTGCATTGTAGCCCAGACCCACCAGTATCTGGGACATGAAGTCCCAGAAGAAAACAGGTTCATCGTTGGTTATGTGGTAGGCCTTAAAGAGAGACAGGAACATGGCTATGAGAAATGTGTAGGCTGCTCCTTCAAACAAATAAAAAAAATTTAAAAAATCATTCAGTTAAAAGCTTCCAAATCTTAAATGACATGGGGCCACCTCCTCTCAAAAATGACATAAAAAAAGACACATTGAATATTATATATACAGTAATATTACAGTAATCTACTTTGAAGAGTTTGAAGCAATTACAATAATTCATTGATGTGTTGCCTATAATAAAGTTGGAGTCACAATCCTGTAGATTTTATAATCACAGGCTAAAAATGTTGGAAAATTAAAAAATAAAAATGTGATTATACCGTACCTGACCACAGATTGGCGACTCTGGCCTAAGACGTTCTGCTGCCAGGACGTGACCATGAACTACATTCTCTACATATGTGAAGTCCACCAAGTTTGATCCATTCCTGTACCAGTACAGAGCACAGATAGTGTTAGCAGAGCTTAACCAGTAATCAGTAGCCTAAATGTGCCTACTGCACAGACTTTTGCAATTTAATGTGGTCTACACGACAAACAATACAATTGTCAGTGCACATAAATGAAGAGTGCCTCAATTAGTGATTATAAAATAGTTATAAAATGTTTGCAAAATGAAACCTGGAAATATGATACTCTTAATTGTCAGACTCACAACAAATAATAATGCTAAAAAGTGGTTCAATAATATCCACAAAGAAGAATTATCAATAATTAATTTAATAAACTGATTAAAAAATACAAATACATAGCAGCATTGGTTCAAAATAAATAAATGAAGACATTACAGTAAATAAAGAACACTTCAAAACATTTGTCCACAGAACCCACCCAATAATGAATTTCATTTTTCCTCGTCGAGCCGTATCCACCAGGATTGGGACCAACTGTGGATCCCGAGGCCCAAAAATCCCATGAGGTCGGATGGCAACAGTGAGAAAACCATTTTCCTTATCACAGGCCTCAAGAACCAGCTAAGAACAACAGGACTGTTAATTACACTGATTCAAGTACCTTCACAAAAGGCAGTCAAATGTGTGCCATTTACTACAGAACTGTTTTTCTAAAAGAAAACAAAACATCATAAATTGCTGTTAAACCAACGTACCTTTTCCTGCTGAATCTTGGTCAGTGTGTAGAAGTCAATGGGCTTTTTGGCATATGGAAGGTCCTCCTTCCCATTTTTGATGTCCGTTCCCTCAAATACCACACTGGCACTACTAGTCAGGACCAGTTTCTAAAACAAATGCAGTGCTTTCTTCTGGTTAAAGCGTTAACCTTTAACAAACGTAATGTTTGCGGGTTCATAAATGGCACATGCAATAGCCAAACATATGACTACACCAGTCACACTTGGATCCAGGATTCATCATCTGTTTATTCAAGCAGAGAGCTAGGTCGCCCCCTACCTGTACTCCAGCCTCATGGCAGGCTTGAATGACTGTGCGGGTTCCACTGATGTTGACCCTTTCAAACAGAGCTCGGTCATCGGCACCAGGTGCAGGTGATGCACAGTGGAAGACAAGGGACACGTCCCGCAGAGCTGGGAGTAAGGCCTGCAAGAAAAAGAAAAGCTCAATGAACAAATATTACACCTCGCACTGCACCTTGTTTACTTTGAGCCTCCAGTACTGCTCGCCTGGTCCCTCCATCTCTGAAGGTAAAAGGAAAACACTCATCTAGACTCTTCTCCATCTTGGCCCCTCGGTGGTGGAATGAACTTCCCCTTGAGGTCAGAACATCTCAGTCACTGAGCACCTTCAAACGACAGCTCAAGACCTTCCTCTTTAAAGAATATTTAGATTAAATTGTAATTTTCTTGTTGTCGAACTTTGTGTACAGAATCTACAACAGAGTGAATAAAATAGATGTATTCATAGTTGGGGTCCTAGTGAACCGGAATTGATCTCTTCATCGATGGTAACTTGAAAGCACGTTGTAAGTCGCTCTGGATAAGGGTGTCTGCCAAATGCCGTAAATGTAAATATGCCCAGTGATAACTCTAAACCATTGCCATTCAGAATCAGAATAATGTTTATTGGCAAAGTATGAGAGCCTATTTTGTAGGCTTCTATATTGCCTGCCAGATGGAAGCAGGTAAAAAAAAATAATAAAAAGGGGTCTGTAGGATCTGTGATTATTTTTCTTGTCCTTTTCTTGGTTCTTTAAAGAAACAGGTCCTGGGTGGAGGGCAGGGGGACACCGATGATCTTATCTTCTGTCTGTACAGTCCTGTTCCTAAGCTGTTTAGTGGCTGCTCCATACCAGAGTGTGACGGAGGCGCACAGGACAGACTCGCAGTGAAGAACTAGATCATTAGATCCTGTGGAGGACTCTACTTCTTTAGTTGCCACAGTACATCCTCTACTGGGTCTTCTTGAGGATGGAGGAGATGTTGGTCTCCCATTTCAGGTCCTGGGAGATGGTGTTACCATCTACTGTTAAGTCTTGGGGCAGTGGCTGCCCTAGCAGGTAAGGAATCAGAAGGTTGCTGGTTCGAGTCCTGAACAGTCAAGGTGTCACTGAGTTGCCACTAAGCAAAGTTCCGTCCCCTGGGCGCCTGTCATGCTCACCAAGGAGGATGGTTAAAAGCAGAAAACACCATGTTCTGTGCTGCAGTGTTTCACAATGACACTTCACTTGAGCTTGTTCAGGGGTCATCTGCTTTAAACTTCATGAGTTTAACATCTCAGTGCAGTCATTGGTGTAGAGTTAGCAGAGCAGTGGTCTCCCCCAGCCTTACTCGCTGCTTCCTGTCTGCCACTGACAAGCAGCCGGTGATATGGTGTTGAAAGCAAAGTCCACAAAGTCCCCAAACAGGATCCTGGGATAAGTCACCTGGACGGTTGAAGTGTTGCAGGATATAATTCATTAATTAAGAAGAGAATCTAACATTTTAATGCCACCACATTACATCATGGCCAACAACCAGCAATGACAAAAGCTCATTCCCATTCCCACTGGAGACAGTAAGGGTCAGGGGTCATGTACAGGGTAAGATTATAAAGGCCATGTGGCTTTGTGGTCACCGCTCAGTTTGTTACACTGACTACCCTAAACTGGCTAATGTCGGGAGGACAAACTACAAGATAAAAGGGTGTGTCTAAATATCCCGGACAACGCGTTCTGTTCAGGGCAGAAAGTGGCTTTGTGGCCTGTGTAGGGGTTAAAATGTGCCAACCTGCTTGTCACAAAGGTCGCCGAGGTAAAACGTGACCCCTGGTAGCTCGTAACTCTGCCGAATATCGAACACCGACACGGTGTAGCCCTTGTCGGCCAACTTCTCCACCAGGTGCCTGCCGAGGAACCCCGAGCCGCCGATGACCGCACATCTCTTGCTGCTCTGTTAATAATGAACATCAGCACGTTGGGGAAACTATGGTCGATAAAAAAAAATTAAAATCTATGTTATTGAATAAACACATTTTTTAAATGTTAGCTCGCGTTGAGTCATTTCACATCCTTTAAATCGTTTTAAGCCGCAGAGTGTATCAAAGTAAGTTAAATTAAAAACTACACCTCACCGGTCGAACGCGCGTGGTCATCCTGGATTCGAGTTTCTAAAAGAGTAAAAGTAAATAAAGAGTAAAAGACTAAACAACTCCATTCACTCACTTGTATGTAAAAGTTTAATAAAAAAAATCACCCACCAACCAACTCACCTGAATGAAACGCTCGCTCAAAAGCCCCAGTACAAATATTACGGTCAACATCAGCTGACGGTGTTCGGCGCTCCTATTGGTCGATGGAAACTTCTGACGTCACGAAGACAGATGGGCGAACTCAATGGGGATTGGGCATCGTAAAAGAACGCCAGTGCATAGACCAATCGGTGGCAAGAAAACGGTAGACCCGCCTTCAACCATATCGCGTTATAAAGAACTCGTCAGAGAATTTTTTTTTTTTTTGCTCGCACAAAACATTTGATCAATTTCAGGCTTCAAACCCACGGCTACAAAATGTGAGAAAACGCGTCCCCTCACGACATAGTGCTTTATTTTGAGGAATGATTTCCATAAGATCTCTTTGCTAGGATCATCCTTTTCGTTTTCTGGTTGGCCCAGTGTCTGCAACAGCCAATAAGAAAATAGCTTCTTATGCGAAAAGATTTCTGTCCAGTCGTACCGAACATTTCATAGAACGGCAGGCGTCTGTGGGTTATGACAGTCAGTAGAAAATTATAGAATCGCATACAACCGATCAGCAGTCTTTTTTCTTTTTTACAGATGCTTCTTATCGAAACGCGTTTGCTGGCACCGATGCTCGCGTTATGAAATCTGGACACGTTCTCATTCTCCCTTAATCTCGTTACAGACGTGTGAAAGGCTCGGTGAAGGGAGAGGATCCCTGGCGATCCTGCTGCTCTCCACCCAACAGTAATCATGGTAAGCGACGCGGCTGGACTGGTTCGATCCGTCGTGCGTACGAATTTATCTGAGGTCGCCTGATAAATCGTAATCAATAATTGCTGAGGCCAGTAGCTGTTTTTTTAAGGGACAATGAATGACAACGAGCTCTTGTGTTCTTGTGCTTATAAAAGTTTAATTGTTAAAATGTATGAAGGACTGTTATCAATAAAAGCACCTGCAAAAACAGCCATAGATTTAACGCGGTGTTGTTGCTAAGCAACATAATTCAGCCAGGGGGTAGTAGCGGGTGACGCTCCAGAACGCCGGATTTAAACTTGTTTAACTTAATATTTAAGCCATTATCGTTCGGACTTTAGGTAATTAAGGTAAAATCCTTAATTGTGTTTTTATTGCATGAGCTTTTCACGTTGTTTACGTTGTAATTATAAATGTAAGAGTCGCCAGATATCGCGAGACTTCATGAAACGTAATCGGTATAACATTTTATTAAATGTGACGAGACGTACAGGACATTTACAAGTCCATTATCTTCCTCACAGGCAACCGGTGCCAAGAGGCCATCTCTGGGGGCCGTTGCCCCGAGGAAGAAAGCCAGCCCTAAGCCTGAGCTCACTGAGGAGGTTCGACAGGAGATCAGGGAGGCCTTCGAGCTTTTTGACACCGATGGCACCGGATACATTGATGTGAAGGAGCTCAAGGTTGGAGCAGAGTCTGTTTACCGGCACGCACATACGTTTGCATACGTGACTGATCTGATGCAGTGTGTCTTGTGTTCGTCAGGTGGCCATGAGAGCCTTGGGGTTTGAACCCAAAAAAGAGGAGATCAAGAAAATGATCACAGAGGTGGACAAGGAAGGCACTGGGAAAATCTCGTTCAACGATTTCCTAAGTGTCATGACTCAAAAAATGGTACGTGTAATTCTAGAGATGTTTTCCCACAGCTTTTTTTGTAATTATTCCAATCCTTTGTGCCTTGCCTCTTTTAAAGGCAGAGAAAGACTCTAAGGAAGAAATCCTCAAAGCATTCCGACTTTTTGATGATGATGAGACGGGTAAAATATCATTTCGTAACCTAAAGAGGGTGGCCAAAGAGCTAGGAGAGAACCTTACAGATGAGGAGCTACAGGTATGATGATTTTGGAGTGTTAATATGCCCTCCATGGTCACTATATTGGGATTAATTTATCTATTTGTCTAACAATGCATCCTTTGCATAGAGAGTGACCAGACAGCACAGAACAGTATTTAGCACTTTGTTAATGCTGTCGTTGTTCCATCTTTCTAAAGGAGATGATTGACGAGGCCGACAGGGATGGCGATGGAGAGGTGAACCAACAGGAATTTCTTCGCATAATGAAAAAAACCAGCTTGTACTAAGATCTGTTTCAGGGGTTAAGGTGGAAAAGAGGGTCTGTTTGACTTCAGTAATTTCACTGGCATTCCAAAGATTTTATTCCAAATTACTCAAAATTTAAATAATCACACAAAAAAAAGATTTAAAAATCATTTATGAATGATTTTATTTAGTATTTGCATTTTTGCCTATTTTTCTCCACAGTGAACAGCGTATTGGTATTATTTGATATGAATTTTGATTCATGTTCAGACCTTTGACAGTGGTAACACTTGCCAAAAATATTGATAAAGAATACTATGCTGTTGCTGGCATTAAAAGAAGTAACTTGAAAATGTATTCACTCCTGTGTAACTCTTGGTTCAGTTGAATAATACTATATCTTTCATAACATGCGAAAGTAGCCTAATTATTTGTTTCCATGTTATAAGCGGTTTAAAACTTTTACTTTTCTTTTTATGTGTAAATGTGGGCTTGCCTGTACACATCTTAAGCTGATTATGTTTGTCAGAAGCAGCCATTGCACTTGTTCTGTGAAATTCCATTTTTATGTTATTTTGAGTAATATGCTAATTGTGTTGGATATTAACGTCTCATTATTGTTTACCTGTGTGAGCTCTTTTTATGTACTTATCACTGTAAATGCATTTCAAATATTTAAAGATAGCATATAAAGCATCAATATGTGTTTATTTTTCAATTTGTTCACAGATACCAGGTGCATGAGCCTATCTTGGCTCTTTGGTCACATTCAATGGCTTATTATATTACCCACACACTACAACCAACATCCACAGCTTTAAATGTATAAAATTTTGTAGCAGTGAAGGGGAAGTGTCATTTAAAGTCAAGCAGTGAATAAAAACACATTTATTCAGGTCAGTAATAAAGAACCTGTACATTAAATAAAAAAAAAAAATTTAAAAAAAAAGACAAAACATCTATACCCAACATTCACTTGACATTCAGTTGACGCATGTCATTAACATATATAACTGCATACATTGTACACAACTACAAAAACCAATGTTCCTCATCCTGCAATAACCCAAAGCAGTCTGCATTTATGCCAGGATGGAAGAGTAGAAAACTAGTAAAAAATTCTAAAAGTGGCCAAGACAGGAATATGGAAAATAATATGACATGTCTCTCCTGTGGCCCGTCAGCTCTGGCTCAGTCGTGTCTTGCTGGAAAAGTCTTCGCTGAGTTTCCTCATGACCTCGGCGTGGCTCTGGCCCTGCAGCTCCTGCCGCACGTTGCCGTAATTCTCCTTGACGAAGGAAGCAAACGGCGTGGGAGCGCGAGGTGTGGAGGAATTGAGCAGAATCAGCTTGCCCGTGCAGAGACCACAGCCAAACCTCTCAGTGTCCAAGGACTTTGAGTGTCGCCCAATCCTGTAAAGCACAAATCACAGAGTTTTTATACGACCCAAGTCTCATGGAAGTATTCATATTTTTTTTATTTGTTCATGACCTGGCATCAAAAACAGCATCTTAGAAACAGTCATTCCCCCCAACATTTCCACTGTTCTCTGATACATAACCCAGGTCTGTGGAGTATTTTAACACTACCAGTATGAATTATGCAAATCAGTTGAGTATAGTTTGATATACCGGGGGAAAGTAAATACATCTTTTTTTTTTTTTTTTTTTTTTTAGTTAGTGCATCAGGTGTCTGTCCAGCAGGGTTCTTACACATATTTACAAATAATTTCCATAACTTTTTCATAACTTCTCAACTAATCTAAGGTAAAATTTCAAGACCATATGTTCTCATAAATGTCTGTGCGAATGTAAAAAAGATCTGGAATATGGAAGCAATGTGGCCTAGGGGTAAACACACTTGCCTATGAACCAGAAGACCCAGGTTCAAATCCCACTTACTACCATTGTGTCCCTTAGCAAGACACTTAACCCTAAATCCAGGGGGGACTGTCCCTGTAACTACTGATTGTAAGTCGCTCTGGATAAGAGTGTCTGATAAATGCCGTAAATGTAAAATGTAAAATGTAAATGTAAAATGCTGTTCACTACGTAAAACCAGCAAGGATATTTCAGACCTGCGCTGGTTTTAAAAAGTTGTAGTTGTAAACGTAGAAAAAAAGTTTCTCACGCAGAAACGTTTACAGGAACTATGTGCTTCGTTATTCATTCATGTGTCCGATTTAAATGACTTTTCCAAAACTTTTTATGTTTGAGTCGTATTCCAAAACTTTGAGGCCTGGAAAATTCTCTTTTCAAATTCCGTTACTTTTCCAGGTTTTAATGACCATAGGAACCCTGGTCCAGGACACGTACGTGTTCTTGCAGCGCGTGCATTGGTACTGGTATTTGTAGTTGATGTCGTAGCTGTGGCATCGCGAGATCATAGGCAGCTCAGGGTGAGCCAGCATGGCTTTGTGGGCGTAAAGTTTCCAAAAGGGTCCGTGGCCGTCTCGCACGTTGTTGATCAGCCACGTGGCAGCATGGCACATCTCATGTACCAAGGTGTCTCTCAGACGGTCTGCCGAACACAAAAGTGAGGTGGGGAATACAATGTAAACGGCGCTACTTAGACAGTGGAATATTGTTAATAATATAGATCTGGTGCAGGACCACATTTAAAAAAACTAGCCTATCAAAAAGATGAAAAAAAAATCTACAACAATTTATTAATATAGGCTGACTAAAATACCATTAGTCCCAGCACAAATAGGTTAAAATATATCAATCTCAAATACATCAAGATTTATGGCATTTAGTATACACCCTTGTCCAAAGCGACTTACAATCAGTAGTTAAAGGGACACTCGACCTGGTTAAGTGTCTTGCCAAAAAGACAAAGATATGAAGTGGGGTTTAAACCTGTGACTCTGTGGTTTTCGGGGTCACTACCACTCTAATACATGACTTACATGCCACCCTCCAACACTTATATTTTGTCCCAATTGACAACTCTGAATTGTGACCTTTCACACATATAAAGACCCATATTTAAACTCTATGAAGAACGAAGGGCGAATGGTACCTGCAGAGTCACACACTTTGACGGACAGCTCGATACGGGCGTAGCGATCCCCAGTGCCACGTGTCTTCCCAGTGATGCACCATCCAGCCGTCCTCCTCAACCTTTTGTTCCAAGTGACTGACATATCGCTCGGGAGCTGCAAATAATTTTTTTTTAAAAATGTTGGCACACTGCACACGTTAAGACACTTCCATGGAAGAACAAACTTGCTCCTTCACCTTTCCTTCAAAAACACTGGAGTTGTACAGCTGGTAGAGTTCGCTGGTGAGCTGCTCCTTCTTCTGCTTGAAAGTTCGGCTGTGAGCGGAGGTGGGCTCCGACAAAGATTGCAGGAAACATCTGGGGGTCTTGCATACAGCGACTCTGGGGGGGGGGGAGGGGGGTGCCTTGTATATTAAAGTATACTAGCTTACATAACCTATACCATTATTATCAGTCTATTGTACCTGCTGTTATTAGTTGCACTCGAGGTCTGGCCGGCAGGCTGGACCATTCGAGGCTGCAATGGAGTTTTATCCTTGAGGCTTTTCTCTGATTGTTTGGCCTCAGACTTCTTTTGACCTCTCACAGGAGGGTCAGGGAGAAGGGGGCTTTGCTTTGACTCTGCAGGTAAGGATTAAAAGAATGAAAAGTCCTGACAGTTCACCCGGTCAGGCTGATGTGATGAAGAGCTGCAGCGTAAAACTTGGTACCTAGTTGCGGTTTGGGGCTGTGCGAGATACTGCTGTGCAATCTGCTGTTCTTCTTGACACGGTCCAGCAGCGACTGGAATTCGTCATCTGAGCTGGAACAGGGATCTGGCTTCGTATTGCAGGTCTTCACAGGAACAGAGGATGGTGGAGGTGCTCTGCTGGAGGGGAGGGGGGATTTGGGAAGGCTTTCTGGGTTACTGTGACGTGTCCTCCATGTGCTTTTGATGACCAAGGCACTATCATCGTCACTGTCACTAAGGAAAACTGGAGACTCCCACTGAGAGAGGGGTTGTCTGTCAACACTCTTCGGAACTTGAGGGGTCTTGGGGGTGGCTTTGGATTTGCCTGTATGAACCAAAAATAATTTCTCAGGGGGAAAAGAGATGATTCCTCAAAAAAGGACAAAAGATTTTTTGGACTGAAGTGGATCAAAGCGGATACCTTTTGAGGTGATTGGTTTCTTCTCTAAGACAAAGTCATCATCAGACGACAAACTATTCACAATGAAATGTTTCAGGCTGTAAAGAACAAATGTTACATTTACTTTTTTTAAAAATAAAAATGATATAATGTAAAAATCACAAGCCAGAACCAGACAGCACTAACCTGTCCTCACTTCCACTGAGAGAGATCTTTCTTGCCTGTGCTTTGGGTTTTCTCACTGAATTCAAGACTTTACAAAGAAAATATATATATATATATACACACACACACACACACACACACACACACACACACACACACACACACACACACACACATATTGCAGAGAGAGTGATTAAAATACTAGAAGATACAGGAAGAAGCAATAAAACATAATACGCAATAATTCCTCTTAATTACTCACAGGTCTCATAACTCCCATCACTGTCAGAACTCAAAATATGAACTGGTTCACTGGTGAAAAAAATTAAGTACATTAATATAACATAATAAACCACCTACTACTTTATTGAAAATTGATATTCGAACAAACTTCATTGCCTTTACATTTAGCTGGTAGATGTAAACTTTCACATACCTGACTTTCTTAGTAGTTGATCGAGGCTGTTTGGAGGTAGGTTTTGGTGTGACTTTCTCAAAAAGAACTGGAAGAGCCATCAACACACAATCAGATGGGTGTACAGAAGCATGTGTGTGTGTGTGTGTGTGTGTGTGTGTATATAGTTACACACACACACAGACCTAGACACTGAAACAGTACACAGTGGCCTTGGAAATGTCTTGGTCATTTTTATTAACTTACACTGATCAAAATCCTCGTCGCTGGAGTCCATCCAAGCTCGGTTCGAAGCCCCATTCCCCTTTGCTTCTTGGTTCTCCTTTCCTGGGCAACTACTGTTAGAAAGCTGGCTCTTTGGTGACTCTTCTTCCCATGAAGAAGTGCATTCAACTGCTAGGCGTCTGCTCTTTTTAATGCTGTTCTGAAGCTTGACGTAAAAAAAATAATAATAATAATAATAATGTGTTACACAGTACTGTGCAAAGGCCAACTAAGTTGCAAACAAAAAAAACCCTGGTCAAACATTGATTTAACTATAGCGTTAACTGAATTTATTTCCTTTGTTTCAGTACACAATGAAATTGCGCGTATTGCGCGTAAAATGTTTTCTCTGAGCAGCAATACAATACAGTTTTCCGTCTGTAGACTTATGCTTTTAGACCATTCGTTGGTTTGCCAAGTTGAGAGGGACCAAGCCCCAGATCTTGCAGCACATCTTCGTCATGTTACAATTCTTATTTTGTCATTGCGGGTTCGAGTCCCGCAGCGTCCGATACGGCAGGACGGACGAGGCGAAGGCTACCTTCTTCTCGGCCGTGTCCAGTCCACCGCTGCCGATCCAGCCCAGCTTTTCGGAAACCCTTAGGAAGAGCGCCTGCGTGTCACGCTCCATTCCCTGTTGCGGCACAGAAACGCAACAAGTACGTAACACACCCAGCTAGTCCCTCGGCGTGTGATTTCGCGTGTGGTAATCGTGGCGACGTTTCGTTGTTTTATAGAAACAACTACAGTGTACGAAAGTGTCGGCCTAAAACCCGCGCCGCAGTTTAAAGCGCCGTACCGCAGCGTGATTCGTTGTGCCAGCAACACGTGACCGGAGACGTTGCGCTGTTCGAGGTCACGTGTCTGCAGGGACTACAGCGGAAACCGGGGGGATATCGATGAAACAAAGACACCAAGCCACATTCGGCGCGCTCAGTGTAATACAATTCAACAAATCAATTGTTTTTAGTGGAAATCAGTTTCTCACTTTTAAAACATCTTCCTTCAAAGACCAAGCGTAAGACTCTTATTTTGAAGACAAAAGGCAAAGTTTCTTTGCGATGTCATTGGCGCTTTGACGTGAACTTATTTCCATACAAAAGTCTTGGTTTAAAAAAACGAAGCAACGCATCTATTCATTTGTACAGCGGTATAAATTGATTGATCTAACCAATACGAACATATGTACATGCTTTAATAATTCTACATAAAAATTAATGTCGTTATAGGAAACCCGTAATTTGAAAATGATCGCCGGAAGTCGTTCCTGACTGGGACCTATGATACGCTTTCTGTGGCTTATACGTTGAATTTCATGTCCATGTCCGTCATTTGTTAAGGAGACGCCTGCTGATTTGGAATATCGAGTGAAATTAAAGAAGACCCGAGTGGCTGATCGTCGAGGATGTTTAAAAAGTATGTGTTCGCGTTATAACCTGCCTACATTGGCTGCTACGCGCCTTGCTTCTGTAGCATTAGGCCCAATGGCACCTTACATGGAGCACGTTTATTTCGGCATGACAGACACGGGCAGTCGAGTACACGGCAATTTACACCAAATGCTCTACTTCATTTTCCCACTATATCATGTGCTGTGTCTGCTCACCTGTCTTCATTTTACACCTCTGCAGATTTGATGAGAAGGAAAACATTTCCAACTGTATCCAGCTGAAGACCTCTGTGATCAAGGGCATCAAGAACCAGCTGCTGGACCAGTTCCCTAACATTGACCAATGGCTCAATCAGATAATGCCAAAAAAAGATCCTGTCAAAATTGTGAGATGGTAAGCGCTCGGAAAACGCACGGCGTAACGTGAGCTGCCTGAATGCACATGGTGTTAACTTGCACCACTCGTGTGTTTTACTCTTATCTCACCTGCAGCCATGAACATATTGAAATCCTGACTGTGAACGGGGAGCTGCTGTTCTTCCGACAGAGGGAGGGACCATTCTACCCGACACTCCGGCTGCTGCACAAATGTACCCTTTTCCGTCAGAGATAGAGTTAAAAAAAGTTTACAGCTTGTTCCCTGATAGATCAGCAGTACTAGGCCATCACAATACAGTCTTACATGCACTTAATAACTTTTCTTATGAGGCTTTTTAAGACTTTGTTCTTCCACCAGTGTTAATGTGTGTTTTTATCATGTTGGGGCATCTTATTATTTGCTAGACACAGTAGATCATTCGGTTTATTTTTTCAAGGAAGTGTTTAGACAGAAGTCTTACTGCTTCTTTTACGGGATGTGGTCGTGTTTGTTTAGTAGATCGGAATTCAATTATTGTGTGTTTGGTGTCTCTTCCCCCCACCCTCAGATCCATTCATTCTTCCTCACCAGCAAGTTGACAAAGGAGCGATCAAATTTGTCTTGAGCGGCGCCAATATTATGTGCCCAGGGCTGACCTCTCCAGGGGCAAAGCTGTATCCTGCAGATGCGGACACTGTTGTTGTATCCTTCCACTCTTTAAAAGCTACGCACGGTCAATAAAACTCAATTTATTATCTGGTTGGCAGGATTTCTGAAATAAGGTTTATGGTTTCATTGAATGGACTATAGTTTCCCTTAATTCAGCAGTAATTAAGGCAATAATGGCTGAAGGCAAGCAGCATGCTCTTTGTGTTGGTGTCATGAAGATGTCTGCAGAAGACATGTAAGTGGTGACAATATCTTCATGCCTGTGTGGGATAAACGGGATGCCGCATGTTTTTTTTTTTTTTTTTATCAGAATGCAAATTTATTGATCTGCCTGTTTTGCTTAACAAATAGAGAGAAGGTCAACAAGGGCATTGGCATCGAAAACGTTCACTATCTCAATGATGGACTGTGGCACATGAAGACTTACAAATGATTTCAGGCAACATCCAGAGAAACCCCCGACGCCCATTTATTGTTTACACTGTTTGGACTGTGCTGTGTAACCAGCTGGAAGGTTTGCGGTCCACCCCAAAACCAATACACCAATAAAGCCTACATCCACGCCATTCTCTGATTTCGTAATTCTGTTGTTTTAATTTTTCCATCCCGTATTACTGTATATGGATTATCTACACTACTCACAATAAGTTAGGGATATTGTTATTTACTGCTGAATTTTAATGAAATAAGTAAAAGTTCCCTTTGATCTTACTAATAATGTATGAGAAGAAACACCATTTTCATTAGTTTAATATTTATTACCCCAAAGATTTAGACAATAACAAGTATAACAAAAATTGACAATGTCAGTAGCGGGTGTTTCCACCATTTGCCGCAATGACAGCTTGACAGCGACGTCTCATGCTCCTCACTAGCCTCATTATGTTCTGAGGCAATGCGCTCCACTCTTCCACAAGTGCTACTAAGTGCGACCAAGCCATGTACAATAATCAAATCTGTTTTGCGTTGACTGGTGATGTCTGCCCAGACTGTTGCACTTCCTCCAACAAAGCAAACCCTGGGGACCATGTTGACCTCACCTTCTCCAGCAACTCTGACACAACACTCCTCATTGAACAGTTCTGTAGACCACTGCTGAATTGTCCAGGTCACATGGTCCTTTGCCCACTGCAAACGGTCACGGCGGTGTCTGAGTGTCAGTGGAGTCACCTGCACCGGTTGTTAGGAAGTGGAGTCGGTTGCGAATTATTTGTCTGTAAACCCTAGTACATTTACAGCATTTAGCAGACGCTCTTATCCAGTGACTTACAATCTAGTGACTTACAATCAGTAGTTACAGGGACAGTCCCCCCCTGGAGCAACTTAGGGTTAAGTGTCTTGCTCAGGGACACAATGGTAGTAAGTGGGATTTGAACCTGGGTCTTCTGGTTCATAGGCGAGTGTGTTACCCACTAGGCTACTACCACCCCTTGTACCCCTTGCATCTTGTAAACTGGCCTTCAGCTGTGTGGCAGACGGTGCGGCATGGCCAGGTGACACTGCTCGTCGGTTATGTGACGTTGTGTGTTCATAGCTGTTTGAATTATGAACTTACTGACAATATCAGCTTTTTATAAACCAGAAGACCCAGGTTCAAATCCCACTTACTACCATTGTGTCCCTGAGCAAGACACTTAACCCTAAGTTGCTCCACAGGGGGGACTGTCCCTGTAACTACTGATTGTAAGTCGCTCTGGATAAGGGCATCTGGTAAATGCTGTAAATGTAGTGTATGTGGTATTACTTTACGTTTGCTTTAACTAATAGATTGAATTGAAGAGGCAAAAAAGGGCACATTGTCAAATCATTATTAATTTATTAGCAAAATCACTGTTGTTTTGATCATATTTAAAAATTGTAAGAAGGTGGTGAGTCTTTATTCGAAGTACTGTTCATCCCATGGTTTCACTGTCTCAGTGATTCAGCAAACAATTTGTTTGCTAGTCATCATGCCCAGCTAAATCTTGCTGTGATAACAACAGCTTCTTCTGCCTTATTTGTGAAAAAATACTTCTTTTGAGAGACAAATTCCAATAACATAAAAATCCAATAAATTGTGCAATTCATATCCTTCACCAAATAAAGTATCTCTATGACAGACACAAACAGCAAACAGTCAACTGGAGCCCCTTATCTCCTGCGTCGCTACACAGTTCATTATTGATAGAAATGGCAAAAAAAAAGACAGCAATCATGTAAAGCCATGAACCCATGTTACATTTTAGTGCATTTTTCTTACGCAAATAAGTAAATCTGCTTTTAGAGAATAAATACTTTACTTTATTTTACTTTACTTTATTTGGCAGACGCTTTTATCCAAAGCGACTTACAATGGGAAGACACCAGCAATTCTCGTTCGATTTCTATAGAATATCAAGTATACAAACTAAGAGCCCTGATAAGGCTTAGACTTGTCGTTGAAGAACATGCTCGGAGAGTGTTGGGTGCTAGACTAAAAAAAATTATAATGTATTTATACATTTTGTATTTGTTTGTTAAATGTGTATGCATGTGTATGTGTTAAATTTGTCTGTAATATTTTTGGAATAAGAGGGTTTTCACCTTCTTCTTAAAAGTGGTGATAGTCTCGGCTAGTCGTGTGGAGGAGGGCAGGTTGTTCCACCAGCCAGGGAATATACTAATCTGCCTTGGTTTTTACAAAAGGAGGTTCCAAATATAAAGATTCATATTAATTTTCATTGGTGGCTTTGGCTTGTTTCGTACAAATGCCGAGCGTTACAGCAACTTGCATCATGAAGTGACATTCAACTGACATCCACAAAAAAAAAAAAAAAAAAAGTTCCTCCCCCCGAGACAACTGTAAGTAATGTGTGTGATTATTAACTGCTTCCATGATTTTGGTTAATAAAACTCCAGCAAAGCGTAGCGTAGGTTACCCTAAAAAAAATAATTATTATTGTTTTTAAAAGTGGTGGCTGATGGAGCAAAACAAAAAAAAAAAAGGCATTATCAAAAATAAAGCTTTATAAGACAGTCATGATGTTCTTCATTTATATCTTTCATCTCCCACATATTCATTTTATATATATAAAAAATTAATGTCAATCATTATCTGACCCCTTTGGAGGCAAAAACACCAAGGAATCGTGGAAATCGTGTCCGTACGGACGTAGCCTGTACACTCCGAACATCATGACCTGCATCTGGCTGGGTGACATTCCGCTGAAGGTAATGGCCAAGTCTGAGCAGCAGGCCTCCAGCACGTTGCCAGGGTTCTGGGTCATGCTCTCGGATATCATGGCTTGTACGCTCCTGCTGTTGAAGAGGCCCTTCCCGTTGGCGTCCTCGCCATTCTCTGCGAAGACCCCGCCGTACTTCAGACAGATGGCCAGCTGCATCTCTTCGCTCACCTTCCACAGGGCCCGGCCGCGCTCCGGGCACATGTCGTCGTCTTTGAAAATCTTGACCAGTCTCTGCAGCGCCTCGTAGCTGAGTACAACGCCACTCTCGTATTCCACGTACTCGAGCTCCCCTGACTTCAGGGAGTGACCCATATAAAACGGCTGACTGGGGTCCTTATCTATCAGCAAGTACTTGAGGTTTTCAACGATGGCAAAAGTGGTGGGACGCGCCATAAAGAACCAGCGCAGATCGCCCGCATTCTCGTACGCATGGTTCAGGGCCTTGCGCATCCGCGCCCACTCGTCCGGCTCCTGGAGGTCGACCGCCTCCATGACCTTGGAAGTCTCGGACGTGTAGTAGACCGGCCGGTCGCAGTGTTTGCTCCACGTGTTGTTGGTAGCCACCCAGTGCAGCAGGAGCTTGGGCGTAACCATGATCACACAGTACACCCGCACCTTGTTGGTCAGTTCCAGCATCTGGTCCTCAGGCAGGTCTTGCAGGTCTTTGTTGCTCGGCGCCATGACGTGGTGGTGGAGGTGCTGCTCGGTGTTGGCCCGGGGCGAGCTGAAGCTCCCCAGGAGGGACAACACCAGGCAGAACAACCCGCCCAAGGCCACTCCCTTAAAGAAGGAACTGCCCTCTGACAACATCCTGACAGAACAGGCTCTGTGGGGACAAGGAAACGTTCATAGGGCGTTGTTATTTTTTATTGGTGTTTTATTTGGGGGGGAAAAAAATAATAATAATTCAGCTTCAACACGGTGATGATAAATATTCAAAACAGAATTCCAAAAGGGAGTTTTTTCCTCCAGATGCTGCTCCAGGCTGACACTAGGGCACAGATCCAGTAGTAGTCCACTTTAATTTACGCAATTTACACTACTGGGCATTCACGATCTGTCAAATGTTTGGGGCCATTTAGAAATATCCTCATTGTTGATGGGAATTGTTTGCTGACGTTGTTGATGTTCTTCCTTGACTAATATATGTTTTTGCTAACAGTCTATTTTCACATTTTTATATACTTTAGACGTATTGTGAGTATAGAGTTTATTTAAATGTTTGTATTTTACAATTGTGTTGTTGCCCGAGCAATGACGAAGAATAAAATAAACTGTAATACTGTATAAAAAAAAAAATTAAAAAAAAAACATATACACCGTGGCACAGTAAGCGCAAGACTATACGCCGATTTATACTAAATATTAAAGCACGTCGAGCCTGGTCCACGCTAATGTCCCGCGTCACCGTAGCCAGTCCGACTCTGACCGTACGTACCCCTTCACGTCCACGCGTGAAAAGCCGGCGAAACTCTGGTAGATCGAATGTGCCACTCGTCGCTACATAAGGAAACTCGGCGTCCCCCGTCCGCGCCACGGCCTCGGTGGTGGTGCGTTTTATTTATTCCCATTTCCGGACGCAGCTTCCGGGACGGAGGGCCACGTGGTGTCCCCTCTGGCGTGGCAGCGGCGCCCCCGTGTGCCGCGGCACGTTTTCTCACTGCAACCCCGATCTCGGCCTCACTACGCCGGCACCCCTGTCTCTTTTAGAGTCCGTCCTCAAATTATTTTATTTGTTTTTGAATCGCTATCAGATAATCGCTATTGTAAGCGACTTACAATCAGTAGTTACAGGGACAGTCCCCATCCTGGAGTGTCTTGCTCAGGGACGCAATGGTAGTAAGTGCGGTTTGAACCTGGGTGTTCATTAAGTGAGTGAAAGTGATTGTCAATGTGAAACACTGTAGCACAGCACACGGTGACACAACGAAATGTGTCCTCTGCTTTTAACCATTGTGAGCAGTGGGCAGCCATGACAGATCAGTGTGTGGGGACGGTGCTTTGCGTAAGCGGATTTGGGGGATTTAGGGATACTAAATCAACCATGGAGGGACTCGAGCTTTCAATCTTCTGATTTGAAGCCAGACGCCTTATCCATTAGGCCACGCCGTCTCTTACCACGCGGTCTTCAAGTTCATAGGCGAGTGTGTTACCCACTAGGCTACTACCACCCCTTCCACCCCACCCCAGACCCGTTCCCTCGGGTCTTCAGACCAGAGACTATTGTCTGTTCCTCGTTCACATTACAAGCTCAGAGGTGACAGGGCCTTTGCAGTGGCCGCCAATCAGTGTCAATCACTGTGGTAAAATCTCGTTTAAAATCACACTTTTACACTCTGGCTTTTAACCCAGTGTGAGGTGGCTCTTATTCAGTGTCCTTATGCAGTGTTTTATGTGGTTTCTTGTGCAGCCCGTTCTTAACTCTTTTACTATGTTGTCTCAAATCTGTTTTCTGTTTTATTCGACCCCTTACTTAATTCAAATCGCTGCTTATTTTATTTGTTCTGTTTTCTTTTTATTATTTATTTTTCATAAACTTTTTGTCTCTCCTGTTCCCGGAAATATAACAAATTTTTTATTTTAATGTACAGCACTTTGGTCAGCTCCTTTTTTGTGTTAAAGTGCTTTATGAATAAATATAGCATGGTTTGGTATGGTAACTCTGGCACCACACCATTCAGAGAAAAGTAAATAATTGTCACTTTTATGAAACGCTGTATTATTCATAAAGTAATTGAATTCTTCAATTCAACGCTGTTGTGTTCTATTAATGTGGAAAGTGTGGGATAGACGTGGGTGGGATGGGGAAAAAAAGAGCATCCATTAATACAGACAACATCTAATCTGTATATTTTTCGAGCTAAAGGCAAAACTGGAACAGAGACTTTTTTTTGGAAATGTGTTTATGTTATTAAAAAAAAAAAAGTTCTGGTCTGACCTGTTTCGATTTGTTAAAAACAGAACCAAATTACCATTTTTGGAAAATATCTTGTTTGGATTTTTTGATACAAACCTATTTGTAGTTTATGGTAAGTGTTTTTATCCATGAATGTAAATATACTGACAAAATATACGGACTTTTTTTTAATGCTACCTTAGTACTATCACTGGTTCTTCCAGCCAGAAGGCCATAACAAACTTACACATTTTGAATATGTCCTTTCTCTATTAGATTCAGTCATGGAAATAAAAAATATGTATTTAGCAGAAGGACAATCCCAGCCAAAGGAAAGGAAAATGTTTATGGAGAGCCTCTGCGCAGCAGGAAGACTCTGTCTGACCAAGGTACATACATGTTTTTGTATCTTACCGAAACCCTGAAAAGCATGTTTTTCCATCCTGATGTTTTTTTTACCAAAGCAGAAGATTAAGCTGACCTTCCAAAAGCAAAAACCGATTCCTGCAAATACTAAATCAAAATACACCTGTACATGCATAGAAAAAGCACAGATAATTTGGCGTTATACTCTAATAAAATCAGGGCAGTGGTGGCCTAGTGGTTAAGGAAGCGGCCTCGTAATCAGAAGGTTGCCGATCTGCCAAGGTACCACTGAGGTGCCACTGAGCAAAGCACCGTCCCCACACACTGCTCCCCGGGCGCCTGTCATGGCTGCCCACTGCTCACCAAGGGTGATGGGTTAAATGCAGAGGACAAATTTCACTGTGTGCACTGTGTGCTGTGCTGCTGTGTATCACGTGTGACAATCACTTCACTTTCACTTTCAAATCCTGCAAGCATAGGAAACATTATAATTTTCCATTACAATTATTTTCTCCAAATAATTAAAAACAGTCTCATTGTTGTGCTTTATTTATTCCTAAGTTGCCACTATATGCACATGGCTTCTTGTTTATTTATTTTTTCTATGGCTTCTTGTTTATAATTTTTTTTAATTCTTGCTGGTTGATGTTTTTTTGTAACTGTTTCCTTTTTGTTACTAATGTTTGACTGTTTACATTGTACTTAACATGTTAATTATGATATATCATAATATGTAGTATATTAATTATGAATAAATAAACAACGCCCCATCATGGCGGAGTGAGGCCGCCGGGGTGCTGTCCCATCATGCACTGCGAGCTCCAGCCGCTGGGTCGCTATAAATGTGAGGCGCGGGCGCGCGCTTTCTCTCTCACTCTCTCTCTGTGGACGTGGGATGTGGTGTCTGTGCCGCGATGTGAACGTATGTAGACTTAATTGTGTGTTTATTATTTTGTATTTTTTAATAGTTCTCTTGACCGTGCTTTGCCGAGTGTCTGCTTAGTTTCCGTCGATTCGGGACCGTCTCGTGTGGCGAAAAGCGGTAGTGTTGCAGGCCCAATAAGCAAATCAACAGGTTTTTGTTCCTGTGTGATAAGTTTAGGTAAAGTTTGTTTTTCGCGTGTGAGACCGTGGAATTCGCCTTTTATATTCCCGCTGCGATGAAGTGACTCGTGCCGCCATGTTTGGGCATTAGCACGTGCTACGTGGGTTTAGCAATGACCATTACCTTCAGAAAGCGTGTAATTTCCTGCGTTCGAGGTGGTCCTGCTTTAGTCAGTGTAATTCACATGATCCGGCGTTAGTTGTTTGATGTTTTGCCGTTAATGCCTTTCTTCCTTTTCTCCATGTTTCTTTGCAGCCACGGTGACTTGCACGTGTTGTGTGCTGATCTACATGGACCACGTGACCCAGGTAACCTGGCTCCCATTTCCTGGTCGACCATCACCCATCAGTCACCCACCCAGCGGCAGTCAGCTGTGCAGGCCAACACCATGCCTGAACCAGTGTTACTCTGCTGGGAGATGAACGCACAGCCAGCACGGCGCCACTCAGCAGCTCCCGTTTTGGGGGCCGTCTGATGCTGGGCCACGGCGATGCGGCGTTTCCTCTTGAGAGTGGATTGGCCTGCTGTTAGTTGGGCGCCATCCTAGTCTGGGAATGTACACAACACCTTGTGTTTGATTGGTTTCCATTTGAAGCCGCATGAAGTGGTGGCCAGAACTGTCCCCAAACTTCAACCACCACAGATGAACTCTTCACTTGCGTGCTGCTTACCAGGAGGATGGCGTTTTACTCTACTTCATGTGTTTCAGGAAACTGGGCTGCACTAATCTGTGCTGCAGAAGTAAGATGGTTCGCCCTGACGTCAGCGCATCGTAGCTAGTTCTTGGTATGTGTTGTCTGGCAATATTTTTTATTTTTTTGACAATCTGTGCCGGGATTAAAAATAATCAACGCATCATTCTTATGATTCTGTGAAGAGCTGAACAAGCACTGAGCACAGAAATGTAATTTTTGGTTGTGCATGGTTGTGTACCATTTTTGTAAATTTTTTTTTTTTTTTTTTTTCTCTCCCCCTCCTCCCCCCTCTTTTCTCTTCTTTCCTTCAGCGCAGCAGGCTGGTGTCTGAGTTCCTGGATGTTTGAGTGCTTCCAGTGGCAGGTATCATGACATACACATTATTATTATTATTATTATTTTTAAAGGCAACCATCGATCCCCAAGTTGATACGCTCATGGCGAAGGCGACTTCCTTGCTATGATCCAATTTAGTCTTGGGACAGTAAATCAGGGCTGGCACAGGTTAAAGCGGTCTGTCTGCATTAATCTGACAAGAAGGCCTGAAACATTGTTGTACACTCAAATGTAGTATTCTGAAAGGTACATTGATGTTTTATTCTTTTTGTAGGTACCAAGGATCCTGGACAAGGGGTTTTTTTGTGGCTGGACTGTTTCTGCCTGTGAAGCTGATTTGTTTTGCCTTCTGTAAATGTAACTTCTAATTAAAAAAAATAAATTTAAATCCAAACTGCCTTTCCTTTTCTCCATAGGAAAAACGTATTCATGAATATTCCCATTAATTCATAAACAAGATGTTTTGTAGTTCTGTCTACACTATTTCTTCTATAGCCTGAAATCACTTTACAGCATGTCTCATTGGGATTTGACCTTTTCTGCACACAAGGGAAAAACTGAATTAAGCCCTGGGAGAAAATGGACCAGCGATTGAAATGTGGCTGTTCCCAATCCCGATCCGCCAAGGTGTCACTGAGCACAATCCCCGCATGTTTTTCTGTGCTTCAGTGTTTCACAATGAGACTCACTTTTGCTCTGAGAGATGCCCTTCCAGGGTACAGTGAGCATGCAATAGGTGTTAGTGCAGGTTTAGTAGTGATTTGTACAAGAAACTGAACATGGAGAACTTAATTATTTTGTGAAGTGATTGTCACTTCATTTAAGGTTTAATGTGGGGACTGTACCTTGCTTGGTTGTTTAAGTTTGAATCTTAGGGGTCTGATTTCTTACCCGCCAGGCCACTGCTGGGACTGTCCATTTTCAAATGTGAATGACCTTGAAATGTTTTCTAAGAGGACACAGGTCTTCTTTGGCAAATTCTGTTAAGAACTAGCATGTGGGACATTAAATGTTCATACTTATGAATTTGAATTGCAGGGTGGATTATTTTATTTTTGAAACAATTTAAAGTTTTAAGAATAAAAGTGATATTTAATAAAAATAAATCTACAGATGTCTTGATTATGTTTTTTTGTATTATTTCATCTCCCTTTGTCTATGTACCAAGCTCTTTGTATCTTAGTTCCACCACACCAAATCTATCTCACGACGCATAGAAGTTAAAATTTGCAGGACCAGTAATCCCCAGAGCACCTAAGACTTTAATAAAATAAAAATGTATTTCATGTAATATATACAGTTCGTATCAGTGAATTAAATTCGTGTGAAAATGCGCTTGTTTGCCGAAAGATGGCGCTCGCACGTTTCCTCACGTCCCAGTGGAAGCGCTGATTCAGAAGCAGCCTCTCTCGCCAAACGCCCGCCCGACTCCGTTTCGCGAGGACGCGCCACACTGACCCCAGATCATCTGGGCGGGCCGCGGCGCTGATTGGCTGCGTAGGGGCGTGAGAGGGCTGACAGAAGGGACGCGTGTGTCTTCGGATGCTGAGCGGGGATGAGGTGAATGGAGAGTAACTGTACGAGCGCCCGAAAACCTGGACTATTTCCTGCCTCGTCGCACTCTAATTTAGTGACTTTTTATTTTAAACATCATTTAACTCTACTACGCTTGCGTAGTTTACGCCAAGAGTGCTTGCTCGTGTTCTGACTTCAGCGGACGACTGAACATCTGCTACAGAAACGTGGGTAGGCTGCGTTGGTTTTTTTTTTTTAATACCGGGCACAACACGTGCTGTCATTTTGGGGGAAAGTCTTGCAAATGACGCGTTTGTTGTCTGACGCTTTTGCTTTATTAGTTGTTTGAATGTTTTGTGGCTGCAGGAAAATGCGCGCTTGTGTGGGACGCCAGTTTCCAGCTCTGTACGCAGGGATTCTGCTGCTTACGTCTCTTTGCGATGCCAGAGGTAATCATAAAGCTCATATAACCCACTTTGTTCTTATTTTATTCAACTGGTAAGGCATTGTTATTAGTAATAGTAATATTTTAGTTAGGGTGGTTGTTGTAGAAAGTGCTGTATTTAAGGTTTCACGGTCAGTGGTCCTTCCTAGGAAGTATATTATGATATTATGTTATGTTATATTATATTATATCACAGAATCCAAAATATGCAGCTTTGCCCTTGCTCTAATTCATGCTGGGAATTGTCCTAAAGCATCAAATGTACTGCCCTTGGGTCTAACAAACTTAAAGCCTTTGTTAATTTCATTACAAATGGACGTTCGTGTGTCCAATTTCATTATTCTTGACTTTTCCTTGATTTCTTTTGGAGTTCTTCTGTCCATGCTCAGCGTATGAAGAGCGTGAGGAGCTGCTGATTAATGGCATGCTTGTGACCTCAAACATAGGACAGTAATGGTATTATTACCCTTATACTGCGCCGCTGTTGGTTGAGAAGTCAATCTTTATATTAGGTGTACTGGAAACTGCTAACCCTCCCAGTATTAAATACCTACGAGCTTATTGGTTTTGAATTTGTTTTTAGAATACTTTAGTGTGCATCAGAGACTGGTTCTCTGCCGTGCTGATGTGCATGAACCCGAGCTATGTCATGAAATGACACCTGCTGGGTCGATGGTGGAACTCACTGCTATCCAGGTTGCAGTTGTGTCCTTGGGGAGGAATAAGCAACGTGCAGTGATCAGCATTGAGGGGCTGCCTGAAACGTATTGTTAAGGGAGGTGCTTCTGCATCACTGAATGAGTTGCTTTTGAGAGATGAGTACAGGGCAGGGCGCACCTACGGCCATCCGACCCGTCCTCATTCAACGTCCTCCACTCGCCATTAAGAAAACAGGATGATTGTGTGTGGAGGATTGGCTCTGTACAATGGGCCCATCAGCCAGTCAGCTCTGATGTGGTGACAGTGCCTGAATGCCGGAGAATGCTGCGCCAGCTCCTCAAACATCCCATTGTGTCCTGAGGAAACATCTGCCAATTGTTGCTCTCGTCAATTTGTGTGGCGAATGCGTCAGGGACAGACTCGGTTGGGGACATTCGAAACTCTTTGTTGACCATGCGTTGCTCTTATAGTCTTATACCTCTTATATTCTCATGCATGGAATGCTTGAATTCGGGCATTTCAACCAATACATGGGCCGATGTGGGAGGGATGATGCAAAAAAACAAAAATGAAAAACGGCACTTGTGTACAACAAAATAGGCAACCCTTGCCTTTCTCACAGCAACACAGATCCACTTCAGTCTATGGAAATCATTTCAAGCATGCCGCGTGAATGCCAACGTACAAAACACACACTTGACCATGAGTTGAGTACTGAAAGTAATGAATTTTTTAAAAGGCAGCATATCTATATTTATTTGTTGGGCCCAAACTTCTGGTCTCCGAGTGATCAATTCTATCTTTATTCTATCTTCTAGCTTTTTGGGCTGTTTTTAAATAAAAAAAAAAAATTTGGATCAATTTTTTTGCTTTCTAAAGATACAGAAGTCCTGTTTGTGTGTGTGTGTGTGTGTTGGTGAATACATACCCTGCACTAAGACCTTTAAAATACAGGCCCTCGAGGTATCCTAGAATGAGTAATTGCGCTCAGACATGAAGTCGAGTTGATTCAGCACTTATTTTTCATCTCGCTGCATAGACACATTTCACTGTATTCACGCGTTTATATTCAACCAGTTGACTGCTCGGGCCGTTTTGTTAAAACCTTGAGGCCGGCTTTACATCACAACCTGCGGCGACACATTTAGCAGGTTCGCTCACAGTGGCACAGCAACACCGTGCGTTGACTGTGCCTGAATGCAGCATTAAGATATCATTTAAAGTTCCTGCCATTCTGGAATGAGGACACAGATGCGATAGATCAGCATGGAAACACACGCGCTATCAAGCTGGACACGCTGGGTCCATATGCAGTCAAATATTTGGAGTTTTTTTTTGCATTTCGTGATGTTTGATTGTGGACATAAAACCCCACCATATATGGAATGTAGAATATATATTTACTTTGCTTGAAAACAGCACGGTCACGGCACCGCAGCGCAGGTGGGACGCGTTTTTCGGCAACCGAGACTACGTCATTCAAAACCAAACCCACTCCTGCCCTTCATAAAACCAGTGTTTACCTACTGGATTATTGCGGTGGAATATGGCCGTAACAACTGTAACGGTGCGGGGGTGTGTTGAATTAGACAAATGTGTGCTTCGTCGCGTCCCTGCATCAAAGTCCGTGCTGTTCACCTGGTGGAAGTAGCCTAGTGGGTAACACACTCGCCTATGAACCAGAAGACCCGGGTTCAAATCCCACTTACTACCATTGTGTCCCTGAGCAAGACACTTAACCCTAAGTTGTTCCAGGGGGGACTGTCCCTGTAAATACTGACTGTAAGTCGCTCTGGACAAGGGCGTCTGGTAAATGCTCTAAATGTAAATGTAAATGTACACCTCGGTGGCCCCGCTCCAGAGCCCCGCGGAGCCCCAGGCCCAGCTGCCCGCCGAACTCACTCAGATCTGGCAGGAGATTGGCTCGTCAGACCGGGCCGAGCTAATAAACACGGGCCGCTTTTGATTTATTCCCTCCCACTCGCACACCACGGAAGGAGGGAGGAAAAAAAACAAAAAAACAAGAGAATAAAACGCTGTTAGGGTACCGGTCACAGCCGCCGCCACGTGTTCGCCGAATGGCACGCACTTCAAAGCGCTGGCACCGAGCAGGAGGCGGAGTGCTGAGAGTGTTGTGTGTGCGTGTGTTCTGTGAAATAACCTATAATGAACTGGATTCACAGTAAGTGCCGGGGCCAAGTCGACAACTGCTCGCAGATATACACCCCCCACCCCCCACCCCACCCCCGGCGCGAACGCAAGAAAGGCGACTTGGAGCGCGAGGTGAGAGGAAGGTCATCTCAGCGCAACAGAACGGTCCACCTCTTGGGTGCTGGTGAGCAAACAGTCTTCAGAAGATAAAGCTCGGCCGCAGCGCCCCTTCCTGTTTGCCTGTCTCAGCAGGTGTCGGGCCGCTCCAGGTCATTACACAGATAATGTCTCCATTACCTTCCTTATCACAAATTAGGCCTCCGCCAGATAACAGGGCTTCATTACGCTCGGACCAGTGGGCCTTACTCTTAATTTAGCATTTCCACGCGGATATGGCAGCAGAGTAGGGTAGGTAGGGTAACCAGAGTTCTAACCCACACGCGTTCTGCACGTTGTAACATGGGTCCTGAAATTTCAGTAACATCACATCATCTCTCCCTGGAGTGAGCTCGCGTCATGCCTGAAGAAGACATTTTGAAAGTCCCCCCGCTCGAATGATGACAATGTGATATGCAATCCACGAATCCTGGCGAATTTAGGCCTGTCACGTCTCAGGTCTACATCCGCCCATGTTAAGCCACATCAGGTGGCCAGGCGTAGGGTTGGAGGATCAGGAGTCCGAATTGATGATAGATTTTTTTTGTTTTGGTGATGATCTTCATATGCATTTTCAATTTTGGCTTTGTTCTAAATATGTAGTGAACTGAAAGTTTAATGAAAACCAAATTCACTTCCGCTTTAGTGAAGTGAAGTGATTGTCACTTGTGATACACAGCAGCACAGCACACGGTGCACACAATGAAATTTGTCCTCTGCATTTATCCCATCACCCTGAGTGAGCAGTGGGCAGCCATGACTGGCGCCCGGGGAGCAGTGTGTGGGGACGGTGCTTTGCTCAGTGGCACCTCAGTGACACCTTGGCGGATCGGGATTTGAACCGGCAACCTTCTGATTATGGGGCCGCTTTCTTAACCTTTAGGCCACCACTGCCCCAGCACTGCTTTAATTCGCTCCAACGGATTGCCGCGTTTCTCTGTTTGTGTTCCCTGGTGTTGAAATAGCGGCGAATCGCTTTTTAGGTTTAAGCACAAAGGGCAAACTCACACAAATAAAAATCACCACGGTTTCATCATTCCAGGTAAAATAAGGGAACTTTTCCCTCCCCTTGTTTTTGTTTTTCGAGGCTATAGATTTTTCCTGCGGGCTCAAAACTTGCACAAATAAAGCTGTTTATGAGCCACATTTGGTTCTATTGTTGCAGAACCGCTATTTGGTGCGTGCTGGTATTTATAGAGGAGGCATTAAAAACACAAAGGACGCCGGCCGCCCTTTGAACGTTGTCTTCCCCCCCCACACACACACACCGCAGCTTGGTTAACGATTCCTGTTGTAAATGGCTCCAGCGGTTCACCGGTATGCGCTCTCCGGTGCATCCTCCATGTCGTACCTGCGTGACCCGGGATCCTGCTGTGTTTGCACAGGTGGGAGAAGGCATTCTTCGCCGTGAAAAAGAGAGCCGCAGCTCCCATCCCGCCATTGTCTCCAGTCATTCCGGTGGACTAAGCTTGTCAGAGCGGTGCTCTCGCACAAGACCGGGCCCGGCACTCGTTATGTGCAATTTGTCTTGTTAAGGAGGGGGGGGGCGGGCCTGCCTCTCACGGGATCAGAGCTTTTTGTGTCGCTTTTTAAAAGTAGGATTACGCAGAATTTCACTCGAGGGATTACAGGTGTCCCGCTCCGTCCGGGCTCCACCCCCCCCCACCTTTTGCAACATCAGCACTGACAGAGCACTTTGCCTTTTAGCGCGCCCCCGAAAGGACTATAGAACAGTTCTGTTTACGTGCATATTCCAATTGACTTAGGGGCGCGATTGTGGGCGCAATTGTGCGGTTTTCCTCCAAGTGCCAACATTCCAGCCATTTGGAACCTGTAGCAGGGTGGAAGGGCCTCTGTAATGGGCTTCGTTCTCAAGTGCTCGCCTTTCAGCGGTGGTTGGAGGCGAGGGTCCACTTCTCTGTGGTTCGCTGATAGAGGTCACCGGTGAGACCTGGGCTCCACATGAAGCTGAAAGGGAATGCAGATAGGCCGAGTGAATGTGTTTGGAGGGTTTTGAACAGTTTCACCACAGAAACGGCAACTGCGGCACTACATTTTAACATTTATGGTGAACACAGAAATTGAAAGTCATTTGACGTCATTGGAGTTGCTCATCACGCCTCTGTTTGGAAAAGAGTTACTTTCTTAGCTTAATTTAAGCCGCCTAATGCCTTGAAGCTGCCAGCACCATGCAATGTAAAAATGTGTTCAGTGGTGCCTGTATGAATGCATTTCATTTGCATTAAGAGATAATAGTTCTAGGTGTATGGTGAACATTCTAAAAGGGCGTGGTGAGGGGCTGCCATTAATCATTTGGCCTCTTAGTAGCCTCCCCGTTGAGCTGGCTCCTTGTTCGGTCGTCAATTTGAGAGTGACCTCCTGACCTTTTTCCACTTGTTGTCATATTTCTTCCTGGTCTGTATGTCTATACGTAACATAAAATTGTTCTATATGAACCATACTGACACTTCCATTTTGAATGTGCTGTCAGGTGAAGGCAAATTACATTTGCAAATATGCATATTTACAGTTTTACTGTTCTTACATGAATTTTGGAACATTAACAGATATCATCCAAAACCTGATTCTGGAATCAGATACTTAATAAAGACATTAAACAATATTTACAAATAGACATTTGTTAATTTGAAATGAAAAATGAAATGAAAGTGAAGTGATTGTTATTGTGATACACACAACGAAATGTGTTCTCTGTTTTTAATCCGTGACCCAGTGTGAGCAGTGTGTGGGGACGGTACCTTGCGCAAGGGGACCTCGGTCGCACCTTGGTTGTTCGGGATTTGAACTCAAACCCTTCAGATTACGGGTCCTTTTACCCACTTACCCACCACTGCCCCATAGATTATATATTATAAACACCTGTAAAATTTCACCTTCTTATTAACCATTACCTTTTTTTACATCACATTTATCTTTACAAACAGTAATTCCTTGACGTTCTGATCAGGTATGGTTTGCTAAATCTCACATAATCAAGGTGATTGCTCAATCCTAAGAATTGTAAAAGGTGTATACCAATGTTGTTGGTTTCGGGGTCTAATTAAATTTCTAAGGAAAACCTGGCATGACTTGTCTTGATTTCAGTCCTAAAAGCAAAAACAATCTGGAACTCAAGCTGCAGAGAATCTGATATCCACTGTATCCACCCACTCAAACCCGTTTTGCCATCTCGTGAGCTATAAGCAAAAGTTTCCTGTGGGTACTGATCAACATCTCATACCCCCATGGAGGAGCAGCTTTGTCCCCAAAAATGAACAGATCTCTGACCAAAAGCTGAATGAACACACAACCAAAACAGCATCTGTTTCTTCAAAAGTGAGTCCTGTGAGGTACACGTGTGAAAGACTCAGAGATTCCAGTTATTTAGGCCATGGTGTGGGTTAATACACCATTCTGATTGGCTGGTTAAAATAGTGCAATTCAAACTTTAATTACTGTAGTCATACTGTCTCTGTAATCGTAGGAACTTATTCAGTAGCCATTTTGATATGATATTTGTTAAGGCTATAGGTGTTATGACAAGGAAGGAAAATTTATTTAAAGTACAGATGATCTAAAATGAGAGGTGATTGCTTCACATCACTAGTGAGCTCACATGCTTTGAAGAAACAACTATGATGTCAACCAAACCATGCCGTGTTTGGCTCTGTTGTGGATGGATCATCTCTGGAATTCATGGTTCACTGACATGGCTATATATAGTACAGGTGGGCCAAAAAATAGTAGGGCAGTATAATGTTTTCCATGGTGCAGTGGAAATTGAGCTACTTAAAATTTATCTGAGATGGGTGGTAGTAGCCTAGTGGGTTAGACACTCGCTTATGAACCAGAAAACCCAGGTTCAAATCCCACTTACTACCATTGTGTCCCTGAGCAATACACTTAACCCTAAATTGCTCCAGGGGGGGACTGTCCCTGTAACTACTGATTGTAAGTTGCTCTGGATAAGGGCATCTGATAAATGCTGTAAATGTAAATATACTGTAAATGTTTGTTGAGTATCATGTGCATCACTGGCACAGATTTTTCCTTAATGTAACATCAGAGTCTGTTTCTGGCAGAGGAACTAATAACCCAACCAGCACCTTTTGTATGTGTGTAAGTATCTGTGACAAAGTTTAATCAAACCCACTCAAGCCCATATGGATGATTGACAGCTCTCACATACCCTGCTTCCTCGTTTTTACACCCTCTGTGATCAGTCCACTGCCATGTAACATCGCCTTTGCTGTAGACATCTTGGGACCACTTCCGATAGCAAATTTGCAGACAGGTTATCAGCGCCATAGTTCTGATGGGAATTATTTTCTCTTATTTTCTTTACATCTACGCAGCTATGACTGAAACATGTTAGTCTTTAGGTTTCATTCTCACTCTGACGCCCGGCTTCACACAGCACTGCACACCTTGATTGAGAGACAGTAAGCTAATCTGCCCTCAGAGGCTTTTTCCCCCCTCGTGTGTTTGTTTAATAGCGCGCCGCGGAGTCGCCGATCACTATCACCACCTGGGCCGGCCGGCTTGTCCAGACCTCGCATTCAGACAGGCCTGCCCGAGCTCTGGCACGCAACTCGTCCGCGGCTGCAGAGCGGTAGCTGCAGTAGCTGGCTGTGCAAGACAGCTGCACACATAAACACCCCTGCGGAGAGCTAGCGCCAGAGCGGGATTACAGAGCTCGCGTGAGATGCCCTGTCGGCCGGGGCTGTTGACACAAAGGCGGCTCTTAATAGGCAGGTGCTCATTATCCTGACGGGGGCCGAGGTTCGACAACCTTTACCCGGCATCCCCGCGGCCCTGCGGTCTGGGATCTGACGGTGGTCCTCACAGTAGAGGAAGAGCATCGGGGACCGGGTGACATAAACACAAACAAAGTACAGTCATAAACAACAACACAGCAGGAGTAGAGATTCGAGGGGCGTCTGCTCAACAATGTCCGCCTCCCTGGCACTGAAAGGGGATCCTGGGCTCTGCTGCTGCCGGGCTCAGGATCAAAAGCGGGGGGTTCGGTTACCGAGCCGAAAAGCTGTTCACAACACATGGCCGTTGATCGAGCATGTGGCTTTTAATTCCACTGTCCAAGGTGGTGCACCGCCACCTTGGTATGTCGGAACAACCTAATGATGACTAAAAAAATAATAAACGACATTTGTATGTTTATTAATAATTAATCAACAATGCTACTACTAATCCTTATTATTATTTTAATGACATTTATTATTGCAGAAGGTAGTAATTATTATATAAAGACAATACAACAATATTATAGTAGTAATATTCCTAAAGATATATTGTAGAGCCTGGTTTACGTCTGTATTGTCTCATACATTTATTGATTTATTTATTTCAGCAAGTGTAGAAGAATTCTTTGCCTTTTGCTCATAATATTCTGAATACCTGGAGTCTGGCCAATCAAAACGTCAGGTTATCGGAATAAGATCTGATCTAGACATGAGGTTATCCTAACAGCCGATGCATTCGTTTCATTTCTCTGTACGCTATTATTTCTTTAAGGCGGTGCTGAAGTCACAGGAGTCTAAGGTGAAGGACATCTTGAGGTGAAATATGTTGTTCGATATGGTGTAGGTGCATTAGTGCATGCTTTTGTGGGACAGCTGCATTATGAGATGCATCACGGGGAGATAGCTTCCATTTGGCAGAGTCAAGGGGACGAGCAGAGGGTTCACGTTAACAGGCAAGCAGGGCAGCGTAATGACAGACACAGGCACTCTGCGGAGTGTTTACAGCCACAGCTGCCCTGTGTATCGCATCTCAAGGCTCCCGAAATATCCCCCTGAACGGGCGGGGGAGGCAGGGCAGCTTCTGCTCGCAGGCCCAGGAACAAGAGCAGCAGCTGCCCGGCCAGCTGCTCAGAGCTTTTTACCTGCAAAGCGTGGCGCTTAGGCCCGTCTCGCGCATGGTTAATTGGCTGAGCGCAGCCGCTGTCGGGCGTCTCCGAGCGAGAGAAGGGCTGCCAATTGCCGTGGTTGGTGATTGATGTCCAAATGGAGGTGGAGGAAGGACTTTTAGCCAGATGCTATACGTCCAACACAGCTGAACAGCTGGAGTGAAGACACATGCAGATAGATGGATCGAAGATCAGCGAACATGCTAAAAGAGACGTGTGGTTCGGGGGGTTAATCATATTTACTTGTTGTTTTTTTTGTATTTGACACCCAGTTAAAGAGGAGGCCGAGGAACATCAGGCCCACAATGACCTGCATGGAGGTGAGCTCCCTGGTAAATAGAGGCTGGGTGAACTATACACCATAGTTTGTCTACCCGGCGTGTGACCTCAGCTCAGCAAATCAAATCTCAGGAACATCAGTCTTCAGCTTTATCTCTCACTGATAAGCAACAAAAATTCCGACAGCATGAGCAGGATTCTCTATCAGAGAAGACAAACAGCTTCTTAGAAGAGACTGTCTTTCCTAGTGGATGGATCGGCGGGGGGAGGAGCAGGCGTCCACCCACAAACTCAGGCTTCAGATGGAGAAAGATGCCGTTTATGTTTTTTGTTCTGTTCAGCTGATAACACAGTAACGTCTGAGGTATTTACACAGCTGGTCAAAAACAGCAGTGCACCTTGGGAAAAAAAAGTCAACAAAGCAAACATTCACCTATTTCTGAAATGTAAAACATACAAATATGGGCATATTGGTAAGATGCATTCAAATGAACTACATTTACTACACTGCAACTAACACATTAATTATGAGCAGCATTTCTCATTTTATGGCCATGTATAAAAACACATTGCACATCATCATAGTATAATTGTTACAATAATGTTTAACAAATAACTGAACAGGCTTTTAGCCAATATTGAATAATTTAATAATAAGTGACTGAAATATGACAGGAGTTTAAAAATATACAGTATCTTACTATCTTAAAATGTTGCTTTTTGAATCAATTTACTCAGTCAGCATTTAACCAGTGACCAGTTGAATATATGTGATGCTTCTAGAGTGTGCATTATTATCAGAGGTGGATAATACATAGATTCAGAATTATATTATGATTTTATTGCTTCCTCTGGTGATCCATGGTTAATAACCTGGTATATTACCAGGTTAAGCCTGTGTTTGGCTTCTTAAAAAATGTTTCCATCTCCAAGATATCTAGTTACATAAATCATCCTTCATGGTGTGACTGTATTGTGATAACTATAATATCGATAATAATCAATCTGTCTCCATATTGTCTCCATTGGAAATTGGAGTTCTGTTAAACATGGCACTATAGAATGTGTGACATGATTCATGGCCGCCGCTATAACTGGGACCGTGTAACATGTGTGTGTGTCCATTCAAACTAACAGCAGAATCTAGCAGGTTTCCCACACTTCAGCCTTGCTTTCTCTCCACTGAATCGCTCTCCATTGGCAGCTTGATGTATTATTTATTTATTTGTGTATTTATTGCTCTCTGCCTCCCCTTGTCTGTCTCCTTCTCGCTCTCATATCTTTTTGAAAGGCATGCTACTTCCTCCAGTATAATAAGTTATCCATGGTGAGGGGTGTTGAGGTTTGTTTGAAGCTCCCCCTATGACACCAGCTCTGTTCATCTGAAACTGCCCAGGCTTCAAAGCACATCCACCACTGCAGCCTGTGAGGCCTCCCGACCATAAATCCTGCCCAACCCCACCGAAATCGAAAACCCAAATCAAGATGTCTAAAACAAAGCAGAGTGGATGAGGAGAAGTAAAAAAAAAAGTCACATGGTACAGACACCTTAACAAGCGCTTCTGCTGTTCCTACCAGCAAAGTGGGATCATGGGGGCTTGCGTGATGGCCAGTTTTACGGGACAACGTTCCCATCAAGCCCAAAAGGTCTGTCCTGAGGTGACCCTTCATTGATTATGTCCCCACTACATGAATGACTCATAATGTCACGTTATTATTTATGGGCGCTGAGTGCTGTAGGTCGTTTAAAGAGTTTTATCATCTTATTGTGTGTGTGTGTGTTGGGGGGGGTTGCTGCCAGTGCGGTGATGTCTGTGGCCACGCACTGGCTGAGATGAAAGCAGCAGCCGAGCCAAGCCGGCGCAGAGCAAGCGAGGAGATCTGACATTAATTTCAGACGGCCTCAGCACATCTGTGACATTTTTTGCGTGTCTCTGCCTCCCAGGCTCCACTTCACGGGTTGACAGGGACGTCCCTGCTGTTTCATGCAGCAAGGGAAATAACTGATGAGTGTGTGCTGATGGAGGGGTTGTTTTTTTTGTGGTGAGCACACGTTCGGTCTGAACCGGGACCGGATTCCCTGTGTAGCCCGTAGTAAAAGGGTCTGTGTGGAGAGCGGGGACAGCTCAGTATCAGTTTAGTGTAAATGGATCTCTCTGTGAGGTGGTTGGCCTGCTGCGGAACAGCTGGCTCTTTTCACCCCGGTGGTGCTCCTCCACTGGCGTCAAACAAAAAGCCGCTCTCCCTTCATCGCAAGCTCAGAGTGATACAATTTTAAGTGGATAACTAATTTAATGCAAATGAGGCGAAAGTGGGCAGATTGAATGGTCATCCCAAAAGGTACACAGATTAAGTTTTACTAAACTAGAGACAGCAAAAAACCATTAAGAAACTAAAAAATTCCAAGTGTCCGAACTCAGCAAAAAGTGCATTTAAATGATTAAAATATCTCTTAATCCCCTCTTAATTTGTGCAGATGCAGATGCATGTGCTAATATTAGCCTGATGGGTAACCTACCTATCTAAGAACCAGATCTAAAATGCTCCAGATTTTTTCTCCCAGTGGATAAAAAGAACACTATTTGCCCACTGACCCTACTTACATTACACTTTTAGTATACTGAACGTCCTAAAGTAGCGATTAAGTTATTAATTTGATGGGATACGTTTATATTCTGTGTTTTAACACAGCAAATGTGCCACAGTCAGTTTCACACATGGAACTTATTACTGACTTGCCATCATTATCTCTACTGATAATAATTATACATAAAGCTTGGTCAAAAATCCAGATAAAAGTAGATTGTAAAGCTTCTCCCATTAGAGGTCGCCATAGCGAATCAGTCCACACAATTGACATCAACCCTCAACCTTTACCCAGGCATGGGAGCAGTACCAAGATGTACACTGACACGTGGCTGTGTTAAAGTAAATTGTAATGTTATTAAAAATAATTAAACATTAAACAAATATATATTGCAGTATTGACTATATAAACCTGATTCCGAAACAAGAGGGTTCGAAAGGGCAAAAACGGGGGAAAAAATTAGCCTCTGTCTAGTGCACCATGAAAGTTTCATCCCACCTGTAGACTGTGATGCCCCTGATCCCGAAATGCACACAGAAAACTGCATGGGATCCCTTTCTACATTTCTCTGCTTTACGTGATGGTTTCTTGTTTAGGCTCCATGCTGTGATGATTTTCAAGTCCAGGGCCAGCCCCACTCACGCAGATTTTGGAAGAGGAGGGGTTCGCCCGGCGCCCCATCTGCCAACAGATCCGTACAGTCCTGAGTGGTGCTGGTGGTGCGGGGCGTGGCGCTGGGCGCATCTGTCAGCGCCCCAGAGCGGCCAGAAAAATGCCGAGCTCCCCGCTCCACTTTAAAGTGCCTCGCTGCCAGCCTGCGGATTGCGTGACAAATACACACATCACGGCAGAGGCGAGGACAGCCGGGCTGCCTGGTTTCCTCCTCTAAATTCTGCCCCCGTTTCTCCCCACGTAGCCCCATTCTTCGTAGGAGCGAGACATGCCACGAAGAGTGCCAAATGCAGAGGTGATGGAGGTCGTTGCTCAGCTCCGCCATCGCCATCCCAGAGTAGTGCGGCAGACATTTTGTTTTAATATGGTCTTCCAGCGAGATGGAAAAACATGTTAATCTGTCTGTTGAGAGACCACAGGCATTAAAACTCAATCTGAATGACCTTATTTCTTATGCTTTTATTACCCAGAACTACTTACATTTACTAATTACAGGGACACAGTTGTAGTTTGTTGGATTTGAACTTGTGATGGTTGGCCAAATCCACCTCAGTTTCTTCATTAGAACATAACACCCCTTGCCCTCTGAGACTTAAATATGGCAAAATTGCTCCACGCAACCTCCTATTCTAAACATGGAAAGGAGGATTTCTATGCCATAAGTGGTGTGGCATGGTAGTGTCTCGGTGAAAACGTCTTACTCTGACGTTCTGGAATGTACTGTAATTTAATTCCCGCACCAAAACAAACCTTCTGCTTTTCCCCTCCTTCGGTTCCTCTGGCACTTTCCTGGATGGCAACCAGCGAGTCCAGGTGAAAACACTTCACTACAGCAGAGAGGAGTCAGACAGGAACAGAGGAGGGGGGGGGGGGGGGGGGGGGGGGGGGCATTTTAAGGCGCGGTGGGGGTCAGTTTCATTTTTCAATTTCCATAATCTTGGCGGTTCTCACAGCAACTGCCGGTACAGCAACAGGATGTGACAGTACCAGGCATGAATGAGAGGTGGCTTCCAACACATACAGTCCCGGGCGCTGAGGCAGCTCCAAGGCCCACAGGAAGTGGAAAGGGAGCTCTCGCGGGAGTCTCCCCTCGTTCTGAAAAGGACCTTGTGCACGCGAAGGAGGAGGAGAAAGTGGGGGGCATATCTCAGGAATACTTGAGTAAAAGTGGCCACACTCCTCATTCCTGGTGTGTTTTTTTTTTTTATTTGTTTTTCTTGACGCCGAGGTGAGCGTAGGGCTCTGATAGGCTGGAGAAGGCTCCCTCCACACCGGTTTAAACTCTGGGTGGGGTGGAACCTCTGGCTCTGAGGGGCACAGAAGAGTCTTCATTCACCCAGGCCAACGTACGTCACAGCCATCTAGTTCTTTTACATTTTCCATGGATTGTTTACCTGCAGAAAACACCCCAGAATGCACTCTGTCTCAGTCACTGTTTATTTTAGCAGGATTTAAAGGGTTTCAATCTGAGCTCCTGTTTGTTTACATGTTCAAAGCACTGGAGGGGATTTAAGAAAAAAAGAATTCTTAAGTGCTTCAGTATTTAGTAGTATATGAACATTTTCCTCTGTTAGTTTAAACAAGAAAAATTAATTAATAAAGAACACACACTTGCCTGCCAAGTTTGAGCTTTGGACAGAACGGCAATTAGCTTTATTTTTAAGTGAAGAGAAGTGATTGTCATTGTGATACACGAAATGTGTCCTCTGCTTTTAACCATCACCCTTGGTGAGCAGTGGGCAGCCATGACAGGCACCCGGGGAGCAGTGTCACCTCAGCAGTGGAACCTTGGCACCTCGAACCGGCAACCTTCCTTAGTGGACTAGCTTTTCTTTTTTAATTTGACATAGAAGGTGTCCTGTGTAAAAGTGATTTTAACATGCATGTAAATGTGTGCAGGTCCTCCTTGGGTGAGCCAGCAGGTGGAGGAGAGGCAGACGGCGAGGCTGGGGCGGACAGTGCGCCTGCCCTGCCCTGTGGATGCTGACCCTGCACCCCTGTTTCTCTGGGTGAAGGACGGACGCAACGTGAACAGGGCCTACAGCCGCTACAGGGTGCTGAAGACGGGCTTGAAGATAAAGGAGGTCGAGATGGAAGACGCCGGAGTCTACATCTGCCGCGTAACCAATGGGTTTGGGAGCGTTGCCCTCAACTACACTCTAATTGTCATTGGTAAGGACAATGTGCAAAATTCTATGTAAACATGATTCTTTTATCTTTAGACTTAATTCCTCTATTGAGGATCGACAACATCTTGCTGACATTTTCTGTAGAAGAGACAAACTATGCTGCCCACATGTGCCAATCCATTTCTTGACCCATTTATTTTTCTTTTCGTGTGGTTTCTTGGAACTAATCTTGTACTGCTTGTCTGTCGTCCATATTTTGCAAAAGGGTCACTTAATTTCCCATATTGCTTCTCGCATAACGTTTTGTGACAGAACCGATGGACCAGTCAGGGGTGAAAGATCATGTTTGTGACCCCCCCCGTCATTAATCACCCACGTAGTATGAACCCTTAACAATCGAATCACATTAAAGTCTAGTGGACACATAAAACGTTACATATAAAAAGTGGCAAAGTCAGACTCTTTGCCACTTCCAACAGAGTTTATTATGGCCTCTAATTAGTTCTCCTCTAATTACTTTATGTCAAATGTGGCCATTACCAGCATTAGACAAGTCTACTAATTTATCAGCCTTTACAGAAGAATGACTGTAGGACAGGAAAGGCTGAATTACAGCTGACAGTGATATGACTTGCAGGCAACATGCTATTAAGGAAGTGTGGTTTCGTTTACACACAACCTAGAATAAAAAAGCACAAGTAAGCATTGTGCTGAAGGAAATTTATGAGCTTTAAGCTCTGCAGAGGTGTTCAGATACAGCACCGCATTGCATATCAAATCAAGAGAACAAAGACAGGCTTCTTTGCCTCACACTTCTGTCACACAATACCCACAGTTGTTTATGAAGCATGTAATCCAATACAGTGTTTTTCATTTTGCAGAACATTTTGGGTGGAGAGGTTAACCAAAGTCTGACAGACCAGGATAATTACTGTACATGGCCCTGAAAATCGGGCGAACTTTCAGAAATGTGTTCGGTGTGAGGGTGGTTTGCTTGTTGGGGGGTTGGGAGAGGAAGGGCATTTACGATGTTTTACGGGGCCACCTTTTGGAATGAGCTCCTGATGGCTGCTGTGGGACTGTGGACTGGACATTTTCTGTTGGGGCTTCCCAGACGGACATGGGAGGCAGGGGCGACCTGCTGCCTACAAGGCTATAAATCCGGTCCAGTGAAACAGAAGGTCCCCAAATACTGACTCCCCCACCCCAGCAACCAGGCACTTCCTGTATGAGAAGCTGTTCTTGAAACCCAAAGGAGCGAGGCCTATGAAGGAGCATTGTAGAGATTAACCCACCACCAACATGGACTGTTGATCTGAGAACCTCCCATCTGTGAACACCTCCTCCCTTTAGCGCCTATGGTGTTTGCTCAAAGCCTCCACAATGGGGAGTGAAGGTAGCCCTTCGTCTTCCTGTTTTGCTACTCAGAGTACCATGGAGCTCCTGAGTTATGGAGCGTGACTCCCCGTGGGCTGCATGGCTGAAGCTTACTGGAGCCATTAACTGTGATGGCAAACAGCCTCATGAACAAAAGGGGAGCATGTTGACCCGCGACTGTTTTTAGGGGTTGTTATCATGGGACATTTTCATGGGTTCTCCTCTTCTTTTTTTTTTTGATTGGTGATACCATTTAGACTAGCTAATTCGATGAGAATAAAAACTGCACTTGGCCTTCACAGCAGTGCATCACATTATTGAGCTCTTATGCCAAGAAAGAAATCTTACATGCAGTACGTTTGCATGCTTACAAGCAAGCAATGACCCAAACCTGTCTCATGATGACACTGTGAGGTCGTAGTGAGTTACTGTAGAGTGCATTAACTACATCTGCACTCAGCCCTGCAATGTCAAGTAAGTATCACTGCCACAAGATCATATTCTGTCATGTTGAAGGTCACATGGAAACCATAATTCCATGGAGAGTGGCAAATTCCTACACATAGCACCTTAAAATTATTATGAAATTTGTTAAAAAGTCATCGAAGTTCTTAAAGACTGTCTCAATCGCATTGCACAATGGACAAATGAGGAACATTTTTGTAGTATTTTAGATGTTCTCTTTTTTAAAATCAGAATTACTTTCTCCAGATCCTTATCGAAATACATTCAACATTAGAGAACATAAATATAAATGATGGTGTGTACGGGTGTGGCTCTCATCTTCTGAAAATCTCGTGTGTGGCCCTTCATTGAGCAGCTGCGCACTGAAGCAGTGCTCAGACCTACATGGTTAGGTTCAACAATCCAAAAAAATTGCAATTGGAGGTTCTTGACTGACACCAGCACCTCAAGCAGTCATACAGCAACTCAGCAGGGAAACTCCAGCTCCTCTCTGTAAAATCTGACAGGAGGAATTTGGTGACATTCAATAGCACATGTTGTCATCATAACTGATCTAATCTCGTGAGCTCCTTGTGTTGCAGGCAAGGGCAAAGATGCCTGTCTAACCTTATATTCCGATCCGTTTATAATTGCTGCCCTCCAAAAAGGTTTCCGGTTGTCATTTAAGGGGGGAGAAATGTAATTTTTGCTCTTAAATGTCCTGCTGTCTGCCAAATTACTTGGTGTAATCACTTGGCTGTATAACTTGGTGAGGTTGGGCCGTAACTGAAGTCCTCACATTTCATCCCAGATCATGGTTCACACTCAACATGCTTTTTTTCCCTCATCCCCTTGAACTTTTCTCACTCACCCTCAGACATGCTAAATGCAAACCGTGTAAATGGAGTTTAAACAAGCCATTCAGCTGCCTGGCACTTTTTTTTTTTTTTACATCTGACACTTTGGATGGTGGTTTTATGCAGGTGGTGATAAAAAGGCTTTTTTTCAAACCACAATCAATACAATCTCTGATACTTGGTCATCATTCATCATCACTCATCATTCCATCATTCATCATCACTCCTCAGTCAGTCCAGCTAAAAAGGAAATATGCATTGAAGAATAGGCCACATTGAAGAATTGCACTGTACAGCCATACAGTAAAATCTTATAGGCCACTATTTTGAAACTATCATTATGCACAGTGCAATGTGATCAGCATGGGGCTTCTCGGTAGTGTAATGATATGTAATGGTGTTTGATCATGCAATGTTTTAATGTCTAAATGATCTAAAATAATCAAGGATACATGTCACTTCTGTAGCGCCCGCAGCCTCCGTTGTTTTAAAGGCACTTTGCTCTGGGGGGCAAACTTATTATAGCTCACCAATAACAACCAGGAGACCGGGGAGTTGTAGTCCAGGGATAGGGCTATAAACAACTCTAAATCCCTTTCACTCTCCTCTAAATAGCAAATACCGCCTGCCTCACATTCCAAGAAAAGTCTGTGAATTGACCAGGAGCACCTGAGTGCGGAACACAGCTGTCCAGGCAGCATCACGTCTCCTGGCTTGATATGACCTTGGCCTGGTTTCCGTACCCTTGTGTCCCGTCAACAGTGACGTTTGGAATTTATAACCACACCGGGTCATGAGTCTTCTATTCTCAGAAGCCTGGCATCCATCACCACCCCCCTGGACCACCGCCACTCATCTGTACAGCCACACATCTAGCACCATTCACCGTGCTAACCCCTAGTGTCACTGTGGCAGAGACTGTGGTTTTTGGTCAGACGGCGGTCTGGACTGGCTGTTTTATGAAACAGAATGGTGGAGCGGTTCCAGGTCTCGCCTTTTGTTCTTTGTTTGTGAATCAAGGGGCTACATGTGCTGCAGTTTAGCTCACGTCCTCCTCACCTAAATGGATAATTGGATCACAATTACAGTGGTGGGCCAAAAGGAGGTTAAATTCAGGGCCACACAGTCTCTGGTTGGGCTGTGACACACACCGTGTGGGCTGGGAAGGCACAAGTCAATAGAACAGAGGTAATAAAAATAAAAAGTCCATGTGGTCAATGCCCCCACCCCAGCTCCACCTACCCCTGCCTGTTGTAAATATTGCAGCTAGGGTCAAGTGCGGATAATGTATTTTTGGCATTATCGTTCTCTTCATAATGAAGCAGATGTCATTTCCCCCCCCCACAATTTAAAGATACAGGACGTGGACAAAAATAAAATGGAAGTGGAAGCTGGTGTTGAAAATGATTAGCTGGCTTTGCATTTGAAGTCATATTATCTACAGATCGACAGAGGCAAAGTCAGCCTTTGATCAGCCATCCACAAAAATGACATTGATCGCATGTTTTAATACTGATGGCTAGTACTACAGTTTAGAGCCTGTCAGCTAAAATCTCCTTAACACATGCAGAAGAGGAGTTCAAAACGAGCACACATGTGGCCGCAAATGGATTCAAGCCTGTAAGTAGCAGAAGAAAGGCCTCTGTTGAAGAAATGTTGATGGATTTGTACACCACCCAGTGTAAGCTGAATTGGGGACATGCTAATGTGACAGTTTGGTTGGACCATATGTGCAGTAGAATATGTAGATCTGCTGTAGGTCCGCTGTCTCATTCTGGCATGTTCTGTCTATCCAGCGGTTACACTCAATATGTTCAAAAGTCAAATTATTATGTTATTCCGACTAAAACTGGACTTTTAACATACGTGTAAAAAAGAAGTGAAATTGTACTACACAATTTCACAAAGTCCAGAAGAATCATAACTAAGGTTACATGGGTTGCAGCACTCCAAGACCATACAGTGGACAATTTGGTGACAACAGGGTTGTAATGCTGCCTGATTATTGCCAGGTTAACTGTTTGGATATAAAAACTGGAAAAAGCCCAATGCTAAGTGTAGATCACCACACAAGCCATTAAATTGACTGTAGTCAGATTATATGGCATAGTTAAGATAGAAACTAGTCAAGCTCAACCATGGAAAACCCAAGCCACCTTGTGACAACTGGTCCTTTGCTCAGATGGCAAGTTCTAAGCATGAACTGGAGGGGACCAGTACCCAACAAACACTTTGTCCTACTAACTCCAAAGATTTTGCTTAAACAGAGCATTTGGTGGTATTCCCTTTACTCCCGTTATCTGATGGGCTAGTTTTTTCCTATAAAACATGGAAAGCAGTTGGAGCAGACTCAGACTCTATAGGTGGCTGTGTGTTATCCACACTCTACCGGGCCTGGTCACAACCTGACCAAGTTGTAACTGTATTACTGTGCCTAGATGTATCTGACAAAGTAACAGTAACCCCCCCTAACTCCATCACTCTCTAGCCCCGGCGCATGTTGCCTTTCGACGGTGACCGCAACCAGAGCACTGTCGCCACCTCCGCTCAAGGAGCAAAGGTTTTTAATTAAGATGGAAGGATGCAAATTATCCACCTTCGTTTTCGGCGCTCCACATTAAAAGGCCCTTTCATCTCTCTCATTAGAGGGGCCAGTGGCTTGAGCCGGTCCCCTGCAGGACACGCCAGCGCCCGCCTCGCTCTCAGCGGAGAAGAAAAGAAAAGGCAGATTAGGTTGGGATGGGGGGGTGGTTCATTTCCTCCTGCGTCGCCATGCGCCTGTTGCTGCAAACCGCTTATGGCTCTATAAAAGATACAGGAGACTTCTAATTACCCTTTTCTTCAGCGCCACCCTGTGTCTCTCATGCTGTGCTTGCGCATACACTCTCTAATTTGCCCTCCCTGCTCGTATTTAACAGACGACTATGTAGGCAGTGGCTTATGCCAAATATATCTATTCTGGTGATTGGCTACGAACATAATAGCATATCGCAGCTTTGTGTGATGAGCACGGCAAGTGGCTTAGCAGCCTTAGCAGCTCAGCCTTATGTTTTTCTGTAACTCGGGTAAGAATAAATACTTTCAATAATCTATTGGTACCCAATGAGATTATTTTGTGTATTGGTGTGTGTGTGTGTTTAAACATACTTTAATTATTACTCTTAATGTCCTCAGTGTACAATATTCTTTATATTAGGAAAAGTCAATGCACTTTGCATTTAGTTTTGTATTGTATTTCACTGGATACTGTATTTTCGTGTATTTAGTTAGTAATTCGTATTTTTCTTCTTTGGGATGGAATAAGGTTGTGGGAATTTTTATTCTCAGCCAGGTTTCAATCCCCAATGAAGACCTATTTGGATCATGTCCCAATTTTGACCGCCTCCAAAATACCTATAAAATATTTTAGTGGCCAGAGGGGATAAGCACATTGGCTTTATTTTTCTTTCATTTAGCAGTGATATGTATATACAGTTGGAGTTAATGGTTTAATCATGCCAGCAGGGCTAATTTACGAAATTCAGCTCTGTCATGCGTTTGGCAAAAATGAGCGAGTAATTGTTTCAATTTTTTTCCCTGTGCACCGTGTTTGTTTTGTTCAGATGTTCCCTCATCGTGGTAGGAATTCCTGCACTTTCGTAACGGCGCATTTGTTTTGCTTTTGATTCTGGCCTGCTTTAAGATAGCAGCAGCCGGACCGGGGCTCTGACATGCTGGCACGCATGTCGACCGGCCAGGTATGAATGGAGAATGGAGCCTTTTTCAAGCGCCACGCTTTTAAGTCCTCCTGGTAGGGGAAAAAATAATATGGGGGCCATATAAACACCACATCTACATGAAGAGCGCTTGTAACGGGAGCTGCAGGGCTGCCCTCGTCCCTCTGCGCCCCAGACACGCCGTCTCCAACCACACACACCCCCGCACCGTGCGTCTCTGTGGGCCCGGAGGAGTGAAAGGAAGGCCCCTGTCCTTCACTTCCTAGCGCCGCTTTCAACTCCCCTCCTCCCCAAACCTGAGGAACTCGGACGATATCCCGTGGCACGGACTGCCTGGTTTAATGCATGTTGTGTCTGGTAGCACGCAAACATGAGGGCATTTTGTGCAGCCGCTGGGTGGATTTTGTGAAAATGCAGGGATAAAGGCTCGCCGAACAGCTCTTTACAGAAGATACCCTGCTCTGGCCAGCAGTGCGAGAGCCTTCACTAAGACCTCCTTTAGACCCTGTTAAATCCCCTGCCGATTCTACTTCACCAGAGCGGGACGGCGAGTGTCCTCGTGAGGCCTTTTGTGTCCGTACACCTGGTCCAACACTAACAATGGGAACCCACTTTTGCCATCCCCATCACATCAGCCAGGGGCAGGGCGGGTCCCCCGGTCATTATGCCCTAGCTGAGCATGCAGGGATTAGCCCAGACAAAGGTGCACAGCCCTCTGTCTGGGCAGTAGACACAGCCTGAGGACAGTTTGCTTTCACAGGGCCGTGTAAAAACTGGATTAGCCAATCCCGAGCAGAGCCTCAGCGTTACACCGAGCGTTTCTCTGGTTATGAGTCAGAGCGGAGGATAATTTCGGGAATTTTGGGAGCTTTCCTCGTACAGGTGTGAGAAACATTTGTGTGTGTGTATGTGTTGGAGGGGGTCTAGCGCAAGGTTTGTTGACTCTGGACTGCCCAGAATAAGTCTGGTACACATACGAGTTATGTCGCAGAGGGTGTGTGTGAGCGAGAGTGTGTATGAGCTCTGTCAGCAGCAGGGTTAGAAAAGGTTCTCTGTGCATTCCTGTGAGACTTGCCAGTGAGGCGGCCCAAACAAAGCAGGCCTCTCTGCTCCATCTCCGCAGTTTAGGTTAAAGTCAGTTAATTGGCTTCCTGCTCTGGGTTAAGTCAACACGGCATCGTGTTTTCAACAGTGTGGAAATTTGAGAGATGAAACAATATGGCACTGTTTGCTCACCCCCCACCATCTGACAATCCCTCGGTTAGAATAATACGCAAGTTCTGCCCCGGTTTGGGTTTCCCATAGAGCTGCGAAAGCTTCATAAGCTCCAAATCCAAACATGCTGGTCCCACCCACACCTCGGACTTCACACTTTTTACAGGCAGTATCATTCGTTTTCTCACACACAAGTTCGCCTCTGGCTTTTCAAAGCAGGGAAAACATACGTCGCCCGGTGTTATGACTTCGGTGACCCGAACCCCCACATGATTTACATGACACCAATTTAAGATGTTAATAGCGGCTCGAGGGATGAAAGAGTTCTCGCGTTGCTGAAATAATAACAATTTTACTGATTTATGGGGCCATATCTATCTAGTCTCTGGTACATTTTTGGTTGGTGTATTTTTTTCTTATTTCAATACTGAGGTTTATAGTTGCTTAACTTGCGGCATGGAAAGTATATATATTATAGCAGTCAAGACTCTGCTTTAGAAGGTCAGACACTTCATCTGCCCTTTCTGCACTGACGATCTATTACTTCTAGATGATGCTGCTATGACCCAGAACCAGTCCCCACCAGCTGTGGCGGAGCCCAGCACCAAGTTCACCGCCCAGGATCCGACTAAAGAGCCATGGGGTAGGTGTACACATGCTGCTCCTGTTGCTCCTTCTAATTTCTATTTCACATTAAAAAATACCATGAAAAGGGTTTTTTTATGTAGTTCAATCATTTGACCTTTTTCAAAATATAATTTTTTTTAGATAATCAAGTGTTTACGGGTCATGTATTAGTTCTGCTGCCATGTTGATTTTTCTGTGGCTCCTTGTACAATTTGCATGCATGTTTATGGTGAACTTGACATACATATTTGACCTTCTGTTTGTTGTACGTGTTTGGTGACATTTGGCTCAGTTGATCATCGTAAGGAATGTGTGCTGGTGCTAAAAGTCAACAATTGACATGGGATGGCCATAGAAATAAAAGCTGCCTTTATTTTTCAGCGCTTTCAGCACTGGCCATTTTAGCACTGTAAATGACAGATGTTAGAAGATGGAAGGGAAGCAAATATTCATGAAAAATGTTTCTTTTTTCAGCGAGGCCACGTTTCAGTCAACCCACTAAAATGCGCCGTCGAGTCCTGGAGCAGCCAGTGGGCAGCTCTGTACGTCTCAAGTGCCTGGCCACTGGCAGCCCTCCGCCGGCCATCGTCTGGTGGAAGGACCAGAAACAGATGCCACCTCCACGCTCCAGCAAACGGCCACAGTGGACTCTCACGCTGAAGAACCTGCAGCCGCAAGACAGTGGCAAGTACACCTGCCATGTGTCCAACGCTGCAGGTCGCATCAGTGCAACATACAATGTTGACGTTATTGGTACGTTTCTTTATTTATTTTTGGGGTGATTAAAAACAACTCCCATTTATAAATATTATTTAGAATCTGTTGTTGATCATTTGTTGTAACGTCCTCGGCCCCCGCAGAGCGAACCAACTCCAAGCCCATCCTGACCGGCACTCATCCAGTCAACACGACGGTGGATTTCGGGGGCACGGCCTCTTTCCAGTGTAAAGTTCACAGCGATGTCAAACCCGTCATACAGTGGCTGAAGCGGTTGGACCAAGGCACCGAAGGGCGTTACAACTCCACCCTGGAGGTGGGAGGTCAGCACTTCGTGGTGCTACCAACGGGAGATGTTTGGTCCCGGCCAGACGGCTCCTATCTCAATAAGCTGGCCATTGTAAAGGCCAGAGAGGAGGATGCTGGCATGTACATCTGCCTGGGGGCAAACACCATGGGCTACAGCTTCCGTAGCGCTTTCCTTACTGTGCTTCCAGGTATGGCATATTTTTACATTTTTATATGTTAATAGTCATTTATTAAATCTAGAACGTGTCACTCCTCGATATTTCTTTACGTGTTGATTTTAGTGGATTGACTCCTGTTAACTGACATTCTTTTAACCATGCAGACCCTAAAGGTGAGAAGATGATCCCTCCTCCTCACCTGAGTCCCGGTCTGCCCTGGCCTCTCATCATTGGCATCCCTGCAGCTGCGCTCCTCATCGTGGGCACCATCGTGCTCTGGCTATGCCACACTCGTCGCCGGCAGAGTGCCCTGCCTCCCCGATCCACGGCCCACCGAGAGCACCACACTGTAGACAGGGACCTCAGCATCACACCAGACTTTCCAAACCAAAGGCTGATGGGCCCTACATTAGGGGTGCCACCGAAGACCTACTCGAAGGTGTACACAGACATGCACACCCACACACACTCCCATGCCCACATAGAGGGCAAGGTGCATCAGCACTTCCACTACCAGTGCTGAGTGGTCATGGAAGACCTTCTTCTCTTAAGCTGCTGCTGCTGCTCCCCTGACTAAATTAAGGACTGAGGGGCCAACGCATATAAATGCAAAGAATCGTTGGGAAAAACTAAGCTTTGACATCACTTCCTGTCACCCTTTGTTTTTACTTCATCAAGAAGCAATCTGACTCAGACTGGACTCACTGACAAAGTACTGAGGTGGAGAAGTCTCAAAGACTCAGGGCTGGAATAAAGTCTCAATCTTTTTTTTTTTCTGCCAACCTTGATTTCACAAAAGAAATTATTACTTTTAAAAGCCATAAAGGACTTGTGTGTTTTTCTTCTGTTCTTGCTCTTGAATTGTTACCAAATTGGAAACTGCGACTGTGACAAACCTGCTAATTGTGCTAGCAATACTGTTTACAAAGCACTCTGAGCTTCTGTTGTAGTACAATGGCAGAATATACTGTGGTGTTAAGTTTCATTTTTGTAAATTGTTGCTATTGTACAGAGACTTTACAGTAAGGTGAAAGTTTGTCTACATCTTATACATGGATAAATCAGTTAGGGCTTATATTAAACTATATTTGAATTAATAGATGTTTTATATGTAACATTGTTTGATAAATACAGTATTATTATTTTAACCCCATGTGTGTTAAAGAAGCTAGTGTAATAAATGAGAAATAAATTGTCAAATATGTTAGAAGAAACTGCAGCAAATAGGAAATTTTGTAATGTTGGTGTTCAGCTGCTGCAATGAGGTACAATCATTAATTCACACATCCCTCAGGTCTTGCTTAACATCCCAACTTTCCATATATTTGGATATTGGATATTTGGATATTTTTCCATGACATTTTGCATGCTGCAGTCTCATACTGTTGCTTATGTATACGTTCCATGATATTTTTGTAATAAAACAAAAGATTCTCTGTTTTACCGTTCTGTGGCTATTTATTCAAATGAAAATGTTTGTTTAAAATAAAGGTGTTTGCCAAACATGGCCTTCATTCTTTCCCTGGAATGGCATCATCACATTGTGGCTATAACATCCTTGTGAATGCAAAGGGGAAATAAAGCTGTGTTTTGCATCGCAGGGAAATAAAGATAAATATTCCCTGAAGGGCTTGAGCCGCATTAATATTAGTGTAAGGTTTCACTGCTGGGGCAGCGCACCACAGTGCCATTTCCTCTCATTTCCCACTGAAAGACTCCCAACAACAAATCACCACTGACACCAAAAATGTAGCTTGCTTTTTCATGATAGTTCTCGCAACTTCAGAGTTGCAATTGCATGCCTATCTGTCGATTGCCTCTAGAAAAAACTTAAGCTATGAAGAAGTGACCTTCAACTTAAATGTAGGTCTCTGACTTGTAAAGCCATCGCCATCTTGTGGCCGCCAGGTAGAAGTACAGTTGATTACAACGTGTTGTAAAAAATAAGCAACAAAACAAGAAAATATTAAGTAACAATTTTAAGTGTGGAGCAGACTGGATTTAGTCTCCATGAAGTCATTGTGTTGGTAAATGTAAAACAGGACAGGATGCACTATGCACTGCCAGGTTATTAACATTATATTTTACAGCCAACTGGGCAACCAAATCAAGTTTGTTAAATGTAGTCATGAAGTTGCAAGCAGCAAATACAACAGATAAAGCTCTTGAAAAACAGCTCAGGTTCTATATTATAGAATTTATTTGTTCTCATGATAAACCATAATTACTACTACGAGGAGCCCCCTACGCCATATAACAAGAAACCCTTGCACATACACCACTTATCCACACACATCCACACAAAAAGCTTGCACATACACCGCTTTTCCTAACACATCTACGTAAAAAGCTCGCACATACACCGATTTTCCTCACATATACACTTTTCAACACACAAACATACATACATACACCACCCGACGTCACGCCTATGAACCAGAAGACCCAGGTTCAAATCCCACTTACTACCACTGTGTCCCTGAGCAAGACGCTTAACCCTGAGTGTCTCCAGGGGGGGACTGTCCCTGTAATTACTGATTGTAAGTCGCTCTGGATAAGGGCGTCTGATAAATGCTATAAATATAAAAGCTCACACATACACATAAAAAGCTCGCACACACAACACCTTTAATTAATAAAATTAATGGCGTGACTCAGTGCTTCCTCTCGAGTGGTTCCTGCCATTTTCCCACGACGGTGTAAGCCGCTGTCACTCGGCTGTCTGGATGTCCAGAGCCTGGTCCTGTGGAAGGAACCAGCCGTGCGGGCCGTGCACATTACACATTACATTCTTTAACGATATAGCGTGTGTGTGTGCGGGAAGAAAGTAATGAATGTGCGAGCATTTCATGTAGAGGCGTGGGCAGCTTTTCTTGGTATATGGCCCAGGGTGCGCCTCATAATATCGATACAACAGCATCGTTGTACGGTATTTTATAAAAGTGAAAAGGAAGTTGACTTTAATACGAATGGCTTTGCGATTAAACCAAACTATACGCGACTGTGAAAGACCGGCGTCTTTCGCTATTACACACCCCGCAAACACGACAGGTCAGCGGTTATGCTAGCCGCCCCTTGCACGCGGCTTGATGACGTATGAGCAGGGGCGGGGCCACGTGTCCAACAGCGGAAGTGGCGTTGGCGAGCTGCAGCTGGGGAGCCAGGGGAACATATCAGGAGTGCTGTTTCCAGTCACCTCGCACTGTTTATGCGCGGGGGACTCGCCGTCGCTGGGGCGGGGGGGTTCAAACGGTTCCGTGGCCAAAAGACGAGCTCTTCCGCCACCACGCCGAGGGTCCCGAACCCACGGCGTGTCCAGTTCCGTCTCCCGACAGGTCGCGTTGGGATGGCACTGCGGCTAGCTCCCGTGAGCTAGTTATTAAGCTGGCTAGCAAGAAGTAAGCGACTGAAGTCCGAAGTTATTTTTGCGAACCTCGAAGCCTGTTTTGAATTAGGCGAGAGGACCTGGCCGCTGCTCCGTTTTATCCGTGCAATGCCACTGCTGAGAAAGGTGAATTGCACTTGGTCATGTTGTTGCTGCTGTTGTTGTTATCTTGCCTGCATCCATATATGTGAATTGAATGTGCATGTCCGCTCAGCCGTCCCCGGATACTTTCCATCTCAGGACTTGCCCTGGTTCACTCCGGGTTCCAGCTAGTTAAGAAGCATCCATAAGACGCCAAGGGCACCTAGCCTCGGTGTTTACGTTCATTAGAAGTAGTTCTTTATTGATACGACGCTCTGATTGGTCGTGGGTTTATAGAATTGTAGTTATTGAAGGTCAGTGGGCGTTCTCTCGAGCTTCACAAAATCGGAGTCACCTGTTAAATAGCAGGTAAAGTGGTGATATGAGACCACTGTGATCTCTGAAGGCCCGTTGCACTCACAATTAGGTGACTGACGTCTCGTATCACAAGGAAAATTACATAGTTTTATTACATCACATCGTTGTGACACAGTTTGTCACTGGCATGTTCCTACCATTCCATTAATTTTAAACAGTTTTCAGTGGAATATTTTTTTCACATCCGTTCAAAGGTTTAGGCTCATTTAGAAATTTCTTGTGTTTTTCCAAGTACTGTTTTGAGTAGAAAAATTACAAAAAGACTAATAGTAAGTTTGAAATAATGATGTAGTCAAACCCACATCTGATAATTCACTAGATAATAGTGTGAATATGGCCAGTTCCATTGCTTATTTGTACTAAACTGTACTTCTAATAATAATCAAAGCTTTTAAACAACAAACGCAGCATTCCATTGAGACTAATTGTTGCTGATAACATTCCTTGCTACATTTATGCAGATCATCATTAACAGCATTCATATGACTCATTTGATGTCATTTAAATTCACCTCACAGTTGTTTCCCATCTCTTGTACAGACTGATTCTTTAGGGCCCAGGTAAGGAGTGTGTCTGTTGCCTTTCCTGGGTGAACAGTCCACTGTGCCAGATTTAAAAATGGGTCAGCGGCGAAGGTCCACCAAGACCTTCAAGAAGCAGATTGTGGTTGGGCTTCCGCATACTGCTGTCAAAACACAGGAATCCCGGGATTTTGTCAATGAGCTCTCTCATGAAGTGCTATGTAACATATTCCGGTAAGTCAGACCCAGATTTTTTGCGTCTGTCATGTACAGTTTCATCTTGCAAAAAAACTTGAGGACATGCTTTGGAGAAAGTAATGATACATTGGAAACGTATGTTTCTGCTTTGCAGCTACTTGCCCATGCAGAACATTATGGGCATGGAGTGTTTGTCCCGCAAGCTGCGGGAAGCAGTGACCTTATACCTGCGGGTGTTGAAGGTGGTGGACCTGTGTGCTGGACGTTGGTGGGAGTACATGCCTTCAGGTTAGAATGACTGACTTGTAGATTTGCCCTGCATATTTTGTATGAATGTGCAGATGGTAATAGACCTTTGGTTTGTGTTCAGCCACGTGAGTGTCAAAAGACAGTCTTTTATGAAGCCCAAATATTACTGACCAAGCACACATCTGATTCAAAACCTTGACCAGAGATTAGCTACAATATAAAAACCACTGAACAGTGAGTTGGATTGATTGTCTTACAGACAAAATGGAAGCCTTGTCCCTCTCAGACTCTATTCGTTACATTTACATTTACAGCATTTATCAGATGCCCGTATCCAGAGTGACTCACAATCAGTAGTTACAATGACAGTCCCCCTGGAGCAACTTAGGGTTAAGTGTCTTAAGACCCTGGCTCTTCTGGTTCATAGGCGAGTGTGTGACCCACTAGGCTACTACCACCCTCAGTCCTATTACATTTAAACTACCCTTGTTCAGACCAACTTAGAATCAGTTGTTACAGGGTGAGTCTCGCTGGGAACACTCAGGGTTAAGTGTCTTGCTCAGGGACTCAATGGTAGTAAGTGGGGTTTGAACCTGTGAATTTGCAGTCTTCTGGTTCATGGGTGTGTGTCTCTTGTGCCTGCCAATCCTTTTGTTTTCGTCTTTCGTCAGTTCAGTCCCTTTCTCTATTGTGATTAGTGTAATTGTCTGGCCATTTCCTGACCTCACATCATCTTAAGCAGGATTTACAGACTCCAGCTTTCTCATGCTGATGAAGAAGATGCCTGATCTTGAGGAGCTGTACGGGCTACATCCTCGCTGCCTGCAGAGACGCAGAGTCAGGGGATATGATTCTTTCAGCGTCCCAGGAGTTGTGGATGCCCTGCAGTCCTGTCCCAATCTGGTGGTAAGTCTATTTTTTCACCATGTAACTTTTATTATTTCCATTGATCAACGTTCAAATAATTATGGCTACATCATTAATATATGCATAAATAAAAAAATATATTATTGTGGAACTCTTAGACAACATTGTAATCATGACTTAAATGTGTATATATCTCATAACCAGTTGTGTATGATTGTTGTGGGCTTTAGATTTCTTGATTGTTTGAAGAGACTATCTCTGTCTTTAGGGTGTTGAAACATCTCACCTAGAGCTTGTGGAGGCTGTCTGGAAATACATGCCTCAGGTGCACATCCTAGGGAAGTTTCGTAATCGGAACGGGGCCTTTCCTATTCCCTCAGAAAACAAGCTCACTATTTATGCAGCAGCGAAAATCCAGACCTTGCACCTTGTTGGTATGTATGGAACATTTTAGGTTTTGCCAACTTGTGTTGTAGTCTGTCGTTTTAGACTTTCTAAAATAATTGTTGATTCTCGTGCTGTAGGAGTCAATGTGCCTGAGATCCCATGCATATCCATGCTGAGGCATCTCTATTTAAAATGGGTGCGTCTCACAAAACCACAGCCTTTTAAGGACTTCCTGTGTGTCAGCCTCCGCACCTTTGTCATGAGGAACTGTGCTGGTCCAACCAACTCCCTGAAATACGTGCCCCTGGTGACAGGGCTTGCGTCTGCCCGCAACCTAGAGCAGCTGGAGCTGGTGAGGGTGCCCTTCCTCGGTGGGCTGATCCAGCACGTGGTGGAGGACAGTTGGAGGTCAGGTAAGGAGGGTCCAATGCATGATTTAAGTTTTTTTTTTTTTTTTTTTTTTTTTTTTTTTTTAAATGGTTGTCAGCCATATTGTTTAGGTTTTGCTTAACCAGAATCCCTTGTTTCAGGAGGGTTTCGTAATTTGCACACAATTGTATTTGGCGCCTGTAAAAATGCACTTGAAGTTGACCTGGGCTACCTCATCATTACTGCTGCGCGCAGGTAAGGTCCTTACCTGGATTGTTGCGGTTTGCTCTGTTTGTACTTTTGTGCAGTGGATAATTTCATATTATGAATTTGCAGGCTGCATGAAGTTCGAGTCCAGCCTTCCCTAACCAAAGACGGCGTCTTTTTAGCTCTGAAGATGGCTGAACTGGAGTTCCCCCAGTTTGAAACTTTGCACCTTGGATTTGTTGATGAATTCCTTTTACAATGTATGCAAATACAATTCTATGTACGTTACTGACCATGTAGAGATTTAAAATGAAATGTAATTGTTTTAGAGTTCTGTTTAAGAGCAGTATCCTGGAGTGTCTAATGGTGAACTAGAACAGGTAGTGATCATCCTTGGTGACACTTCATAACAGGTAAAATGAGTAACCCAGAGCTGGTGAAGTATGGCTTGGCTGATGTGATCGAGAATCCTGGTATCATCACAGACATTGGGATGAAGGTGGTTAATGAGGTTTTCACCTCCATCAAGTACCTGGTCATTTACAACTGTCCTCATCTTCATAGTCCTCACACTTGGATCACAGGTATTTAATGAGCATTTAATAGGATTTTAATCACCAATTAAAATCCGCTCTTGACACCTTCTCACAAGTGTCGTCGTTGCCTGCAGATTTCTCCCGCTGGAGCAGACTGGTGGATCTGACGCTCATCCGCTGTCACGCCGTCAAGCTGGAGTCCTTCAGCCAGTTCATAGAGATGCTGCCCAGCCTGGAGTTTATCTGTCTGGACCAGATGTTTAGAGAACCACCAAAGGCAAGTCTAACTTTCACTATGTTTCTCATTATTACAGACCGCTTGGTTTGTGGTGAATTGAAAAGTGATTTTGATTATTTTTCTTCCTCTCCTCCAACAGGGCTGTGCCCGAGTTGGTCTTAGTGCAGGCACTGGTATTGGTGTCTCCTCTGCCCTGGTCAGCAACCAGAACTCCAACAATGATAACAACAATAACCACCAGGATAATAACAATAATCACCAAAATAACAACGGTGTCCATATGGCGCCACCCAATGGCGAGGCTGCTGATGTAGTCCAGCAACAACACCATGCCGAAGGTAGGAAGTTTGTCCCAGAACGCCTTACATGTGGTCTCATATTTAGCTGGATGAATTTATTAAGAAGTTGCAGCACCAGGCCAGCACCAGATGCAGACATATCAGACATAAACATAAAAAGGCATTATAGTGTTAATATTTACTGTTAGTGGGAACTGTGTTGCTGATCAGCCCTCACTTCGGAGAAAGGCTTGCTGAACTAAGAAGGGAAGGAAATGAGCTGGTTGATGTAAATAATTGAATGATGCCAGTTGAGATGTGCATTACAATCAGGGTTAAACACAGGTTAGTGTGGGTGGGCGGCTGGGCACCGTCGTGCAGTGCCAGAGTAAGAGCAGCCACGTTCTCGCTAGTCAGTATCAAATGGGCGTGTTGTACTGTTTACTAATAGTACAAAGCTCTTATTCCAGCCAGAATGAGAGCAGATAATAAAGCTCACCACATTACCGCGCAAGTCAGTGTAAAAAGATCTTTATCTCCATCTGCACCTTATGTGCCACCTGGTGGAAAGTTAGTCACCACAGGATGATTCTGACTTAATTTGTATAAAATTGGCAAAATATTTGGAGGGCCGGATGTGGCCCGCGGGCCATAGTTTGACCACCCCTGAACTAGACCAATAGAGTGATGTCTTTAAAGTTTAAAGTATTAATGTTGGAATTTAGCAACAGCCACGTAAAACATTGAATCACAAGGTAAATGTAAATGTAAAAATTTTTAGCAATCTTTTCAACCTGAAGAATCATGATCTTATAACTGATTTATTTTCTTTTGCCAGCAGAAGTTCGTGGTGTGGATGGTTTGGTTCAGGACAACATGGATGGTGAGCCAATGGAGGTGGAGGCCATTGCAGAGCAGAGGTGTCCAGGGCCAAGCCCATCTGACCAACCTTCACCAGAGGCTGATGAAGAGCAAGCCGGTTTGTGGTGCAGTTTCCATATTTGGGAGCTATCGGAACAACTGCGGTTATAGGAATGGATGTTTTTAGGTGGACATCACTGCTGTATAAACACCACACGTCCACCTTACATTTACGTCATTTAGCAGACATCCTTTATCCAGAGCGACTTGCAATAAGTAGTAACAGGGACTGTCCCCCTTGAGACCCTCAGGTGTAAGTGTCTTGCTCAGGGACACCTGGGTCTTCTGGTACATAGGCGAGTGTTTTACCCACTAGGCTGCTACCTTTTGGATGGTTAATCTTCTTTGCATAGATGTAGTTTTCAGTGCTTCCTCCTCTCCCAGGTCCCAGTGGAGTGCAGTCCCCAGTGAAGCAGCAGCCAGTGAGGATGCGAGACTCTGATAGTGAGGATGAGGAGGAGCAAGAGAAAGCACATGTCCATTCTCCCTACGGCGAACCAGGTGCCATTCCCAAAAAAGCTAGCCTGGAAGAGCAGTCCAACCGCAGCCGTGAGTTAATGTTAAAGTCCAGCAGTTTTTCCCATTGTCCTTCTTAACTATCAGTCAGCAATAATTAGTGACTTCTCACAGATAAAGGGAAGACGCCACTGCGGCGGAGAGCCCCGCCCCCTCAGGAGCCCAGCTGTGAGAAAGGCTGCCAGGTAACCAGCGAGCAGATCAAGGCTGATATTAAAGCAGCCACCGAGACCACGGACCGGGGAACCTCCACCAACCAGGACCCTGGAGATGGAGGCACAGGTGCCAACAGCTGCATCACAAGGGACTGTGTGTGTAATATTCGCTGGAGAGAGGACTCGGCCAATCAAGAAGAGCTGAGGCGAAGGAGGGCCAGGGAGAACGATGCCGTGAGAACTCGCTGCACTTGTAGCAGGGCGTGTTTTGGCAACGCCCGAGAGGTTCGCATCAGGTCCGAGGCGCATGCTGGCCGCGGTGCTGCAGGAAGAGAGGCCACGTCCAGACCGAGCAGAGAGCCACTAAACTGCAGGGAAGAATCAGGTCGCCGCTCCATCACCCGGTCCATGACCAGACAGGACTCCGTTCCCCTGCTGTCTGGATCAGGTAGGTAGTCACTAGTTACTCTAAAAACCAATAATATGCATGCCACTCCATGCTTTTAGTGCCCCATTGGTCTTTAAATTGTACATTTTATCTTATTTTTTTGTTCTTGTGTGCGTTTCACCATTTTCTGCTTCAGAGGGAAAAATCATACCATTTGTAAAGTAGAACATGTAGTTAATCAGTAGGCATCACAGCCTGTTCTAACACAACTTCTGTGCTTTTAAAAAAAAAATCTGCATATGTGGATTTATTTGCATTCTTGTAGTAATTGATTGTTCCTTATATTGAACTGCAGAGCTGTCAAAACCAAAGCGTCAGTTCAGATTGAAGAGGAAACGCACGGCAGACAAGTCCACCAGCACTAGTGACCCGGTGACTGAGGACGATCATGTGCAGGTGGGTTTTTCATTCCTCATTAAAGTCCAGTGTAGCCGTGCAGGGTGAAGATCACACTCGTCTTTTTATCTTGCAGGTGCTGACGCTGAAATCCCAAAACCTGGTTGGAATCACCCTTACAAACTGTGGAATTACAGACTTGGTGCTGAAGGACTGCCCTAAGATGATGTTTGTGCACGGTGAGTCCATTTTCTGGTGCTGTGGTTATGGTTTTACCGCCTCCAACTTTTATTTGTGATCAGAATGTCACTTGGTTTCTAAACTACTTTCTTCATTCTCTTTTCTCCATGTACCAATTTACTAATTATGCACTACCTTGTTACCACAGCAACTCGCTGCAGGGTGCTGAAGCACCTGCAGGTGGAGAATGCCCCCATAGTGAATCGCTTTGACTACGCCCAGTGCAAAAAGCTGGACATTGAGCAGATCCTCGACCACATTCTGCGCATTCCACCTGAGCGCAATCGCATCATCTACATGAGACCAATGAAGCAGGTTTGATCAGTTTAATATTTAATTCTTAAATTCCCCTTTTAAATATATAAATTTCTGGCATTTATCAGACTCACTTATCAGAGTGACTTTCAATCAGTAGTTACAGGGACGGTCCCCCTGGAGAAACTCCGGGTTAAGTGTCTTGCTCAGGGTCACAATGGTAGGAAGTGGGGTTTAAACCCGGGTAATTGTAGTTTTCTAGGCAAGTTTTGTTGCGATGGTATATTCACATGAAAACATTACATGCAAACTCTTTAAAACCCTTTTTTTCGATGGCAGATTGACTCACTGTCCTTGGAGAGGAAGCTTTTCTCTGGCCCTTACCCCTACCACATTGCCATTATCCATGAGTTTAGTCGGCCGCCCAATGTCAGGAACAAGGTTCGCGTGCGCAGTTGGATGGACACCATCGCCAACATCAACCAGTGAGTGTTGTCTGCCTGCATAAAAGCATTTCATTCACTTAATTTATATTCACCTTTGTTGATTTGAGAAATCCATTGGCCGACTTTGCCAATTCATTACCAGTGAGTACACATTATCTGTCCTCCAGTATATGTATGATGTATACAGGTTATGATTATTCAGGGTTGGCGAATGTTAGACCAGTGATGCCCTAAACAGTATGATTCATTATGACCATATAATAGAACCCTTTTTTAAATTAGACATTAATCTGTTCATTAGAAGATATGGCTGCACTGTTGATCTAGAAAACAGGAAGATAGGAGCCTTTTATTTCTCATTGTAACCAGGTTAGAGAAATGCATGTAAAAATGCAGAACAGAATGCTCCCCGTATCAATTTGACCATCTGCACAACGGCTCATGTTCAGTTGCACAACCGTGCAGTAAAGTAATAATTTACTAACCTACCATGTGAAACAAATTGAAGTGAACTGATTGTCATTGTGACACCATTAACCTTGGTGAGCAGTGGGCAGCTTTGCTCAGTGGCACCTCAGTGGCACCTTGGCGGATCGGGATTTGAACCGGCAACCTTCTGATTACGGGGCCGCTTCCTTAACCGCTAGGCCACCACTGCCCCAAGAAACATTTTTCGCCACTCCTCCACTGAAACTGAAACTCTTTGCACACAAGAGACCTCCTACCAAGATTTCATGGACCCCTTACCTTGAGAGCTTCTGAGCTAGACTTTCTCTGTTCTGTCTGCTTTTTTTTTTTTTGAAACTCGCTGACTCAAAATAGGTCATGTATTGTCACCACCAGATGGTGCTACATTCCCTACTGAGAAAGGAGGCGTTATTTCAGTCCTCCACTAACTGCCGTTTTCATTCGACTTGCAGAGAGCTCATAAAGTACGAATTTTTCCCGGAGGCCACGCGGACAGAAGAGGATGTGAAGAAGCATCCCAACTACCCATGGGGCCGAGACATCTACACCATAGAGGGTGAGAGGATGCGGGCTCTGGCCCCAGAGAGGCAGGGAGTCCCCATGCTCCACACTTCCTGTCTATAAATAGACTGGTGTTTAATGCATGTGAACCACAGCTCCCTTCACTTCCCAAATCACATGTGTGTGCTGTTTCAGGGCCGTACGTTTGTCTCTCCTGCGTAATTTTTTTTTTTTTTTGTGTGTGCTGTAGTGCAGGTTCATTTCATACAGTCCAAGATGCATGAAACTGAACAAAACGGCACAACCACACATATTCAAAATAAATATTGCAAACAGTGCACAGCGATGACTGGAAATTCCAGCCTGACTGTAAAATAATAGAGTAGTGGAAAACTTTTTAGCAGTTAACATTTAAACACTGGAATAGTTTACTTCAAGTGATTTAAAAATATTAACAGTATTATGTGCAAGACTTTGTAACTGTTGCCAAGCCTTGCATTGTGGGTCCTGGGGCAACTCCACCCTCCTGCTTGAGCTTTCAGCTGTAATGTGACTGGTAAAGGTAGTGACCGACCAGAACAAGCACGTTTAAACTAGTACTGGCTCACCATGGCTCCAGGTGTTTGCTACATCCGTACTTTTGAAGCATTCCTATTTGAAAGAACAGCTTGCTGTCCTCCTTTTGGAATGTTCAGTTTCCTTCCACTCCTGATCACCTTCTCGTGTCTCTCTAATTCTTGCATAGGAATGGTGGACGAGGCACCGTACAACATGATAACCGACTTCCCGTGGCTGCGTACCCTGCGGGCAGCCAAACCAAACACTTACGCACGCAACGACTTTGAGGATGACGAGAGCAGTGAGTATACATCTGTTATGAAACCAGTTGTCCCTTTTGCCCTGTATTATTTGCTGACTCTATTCAATATTACCATCAGCTGGCCCATTTAATTGGACTACTGTCCTTGACCCAGTACACTTGTACTGGGCTGGTGGATGTCAGACTCCACTACAAATTTTATTTTTCGTTGATATGATTGAACAGCATCACAGACTAATACGTTACCAGTTTACTGCAAGCGAAAATGGTTTTGCCTACCATGTCGAACAGTGAATTTGACAGCTTTACAGCTCTGTACATATAACACCATGCTCTACAATTTAATAATTTGGGCAATTATTTCACCATATCTGAGACTGCAATTACATCTAACAAGTCTGTATGTTGTACAGTTAAAATCATCAAACATACTTCAACTGTCCTCATACAAAAATACTATTAATGTTTCTTGCATTGGATTCTTCAACAGTGCTTTATCTTAGTTTCCATAACCACCACTGTGTAGGTGCGTCCAAACTTAGTTTTGTCTGGTCAGACCTGGAATCATATATATATATATATATACTGTGTGGAGATCTGGATATAGTGGTGTGATTTATTAAGCAGCAAGTCAATGCAGGAAGGACAGACAAGAGTAAGGATATAAACCTGTTTTGCCAACTTTTTAATAGTGTTGTTAGAGCATTTCCAAAATAGCCTGTAGTTTTTGTTAGGACCGTCAGTGCCCAATCTGTACATATGTGCAAAGCCGATCAGGCGAGTGGTACAGATTTGGCACCGACTAGGACAAACAGTCATGTTTTCAACAAATGGACAGTTTTCACTTGTCTTAGCCCAGTTTGAAATAGAGCTTTACATGAAGTCATGATGAAGGATTTAGCTGTAAATGTAAAACTTTATTTCGCTGCAGCCACAATATATGCTCCTCGGCTGAAAGGGCAGCTGTCGGCCGACATCTGCATGGAGACTATTGGAGAGGAGATCTCCGAGCGGCGACAGACGCGGCGGGGCGTGTTCCAGCGCGTTGTTGTGGTCTTCATCCACTACTGCGACTCGCATGGAGAGCCAATGGATGACGACTTCATCTAGTGCCACATGGAGGGTGCAGAGAGTGTTCGAACGCTGCAAACTTCACAGTGAAGGAAGTGCCGCAGCCTCATCGAGGAAGAGACGCCACTGCAGCCCACAGTGTCGCTGACATCAGTTAGTCTCACCAGAAACCGAGAGGCTGCATCATCCACATCAGCTTCTACCGTGACAAGCTGCGTTTCTCCTTGTCTAGTTAAGTGGGGCGTGGCCTGCAGTCCCTCGCTGCATGGTTTTGCCAGCTTTAAGGAAGCAGGCTTGTGTGTTGATCTGGAAATTGTGCTAAAGTACCCTCCCACATGCACGGACAACAGACGTGCGGCGCTGAAGATCAGGTCTGTTGAGGTCTGCCATCCCTGGACCTGGAGAGAATCTTCTCCTGAATCCTGCCCTGGTTGTTTTGGGTTATGTATGTTGCCATCGTGGATGGAATCGCTGTTTTTTTTTTTTTTTTTTTTTTTTTTTATTAAGCTTCTACCTCTGCTGCTGACAGGAAGAAAGCTTTGCGATAAAGCTCCCACCTGCACAGCTACAAGTGCCCTTAGGCTTAGTCCTTTTTGCCCTCACTTCTTAAAATGATTTCATTTTAAATGTTCATTTTATTTTGAGGGGTGTGGTGGTATGTGTGTGTTTTTTCACCCCATATACTGTGATAATTTGGCCTGAGTTTGATATGTATAGCCTCTACCAGGTTAAGAAAAGAGACTCACTTGCCCTTTAAAATGACTGCAGAATTGACCAAGAGTAAAAGCTTTTTTTTTTTTCCATCCAGTTCCAGTCTGTTTTCAAAATTTTGGTTCCTCCCCTGAATTGAACCCACATTTCCAAAGGCCCTGAGCAACGCAGTGCTGCTTTAAATCAAGGAGACCGGTGCAAGAGGCTGCCAAGCGTGGCTCGGGCTGCTATCCGCACGGCTCCAGGCTTGTTGTGTCCACCATTCAGCTTCATCCCAGAAGACGGGTGCTGACCATTACCTGCATTGTGCTATTTATCAGCTGAAAGCAGACATCTCAAGAACGTTCAAACACAGTTGCCCTTTCTGGGTTCGTTTGCAGAGGGAATCATAGAAGGAAAAGAAACAGCGGGCGGAAAACAAAAATCAAAAATGCATTAACTGTGGAGGGGGAGACAAAAAAAAGAGAAGCTTTTCCTGGATTCCAGGAAATGAACTCAAGTTGAAAATAAGCCATTATTCGCGTGTGATGGACCCTTATCCTGCTGCTCCTCATGCTCTCCTTTCCACAAGAGCGAGGCCACCTTCATGCTCGTCGAGCACTGAAGAGACTTGTGTACAGAATTTCTTTGTTTTGAAGGACCTTGCAGAGATGTTTTCTAAGTTTATATACAAATGGTACCTATTTCGCATAATAAAAAGGCTGATGGTGAGCATGTGGGGGACTTTGGTTAGTTTTTTTTAAATAAAGCTACGCACACAAGTGGAATCTTTTTTTAATTAATTTTTTTGGTAACTTTCAGCAAGCTTTGAGCATCAAACAAAATGAAGCAGCTACTGGGCTTGTGCTCAACAGTTATTTGGAAAGTAAAAGAATTTGTTAAACACGATGCTTATGAAAGGTCACCGCCAAATCATCACTCTGCGATGTTCTCATGTCATAGTTGTGGAACTTGCAATATTTTCACTTGTGCGCTAGACGTAGATCCGTATGAACCAGAAGAGCGCTGGGCCCCATGTGACTCGACTCCCCTGCTCGCCGTCCGATGTTGTATCGAAGGGTCCGTGTTACCTGTGCTGAGAGTGAAGACATGTGCAGGGCCCTTCTGGACCAAGTCTTCCTGCACTGTTTACACTCCACCCCCCCCCGTCACCTTGAAAGGTGTTTAATGTTAGAAGCCATTTGTCACTTAACGTTGTCTAAGCAGGAAGGCGGCGAGATTTGTGGCGGGAGTGCAGTTATGCTCTCTTAGATGAGTTCCTGCCAAAGGCACAAGAAGCGTTGCCAAAAACTGCTTTGCAGATCACCATATACCTTTCTCTTAGTGCAAATTAATGTAGGCGTTCATAGACTTTCAATTAGATCTATTCTTAATTACATCAATATGTAATAACATATGAACAGAATTTGTTTAATTAAAAAAAAAACTGCTGGATTCTATACAGAATGAAGCACCACCCCGAAAGAACAGGAACTTATATAAAATACTGTAAAATAAATAATAGTTGTATTATAATATTGACATCCTTATTTTAACCGTATTGCATGTGTCCATGGAAGTTTAGATGTTGATTATTTTAGAATTTAAAATTAAAGTTTGTCCATTTGGAGTATGAGAGTTGTTGGGACTACTGCAGATAATGCGGATTTTTTTTTTTCTTTTGCGAGGAGGTTTTGAAGGTGTGCAGAGCAGAGTCTGTTTTTGTCGAGGACCATGAATCCCACTGTGGTTCCATCAGGCCAGTTGTCAGGTGAGCAGGATTCACTCCTGCGGACACTTCCCGCTGTCAGTGGTGGGTTGTGGCTTTCGTCGTCTCGGCGTCCCCATCCCACTGCCCTGAAAGGTCTTCAAAATAAAATGAGTACGAGACAAGTGAAAGGCAACGTAAACTTATCTTCATTCCGTGAACTTGATCAACTGTCTGAAATCTCTGTTCCTCATTATTTGACATCATTATTAAGTATATTTTTTTAATTACTAAGATTTATATTTGTTTACTACATTAATAGTATATACACTATTTTTAATATCAGTGTTACATAGAACACTAGAAGTGAGAATATGTCATTTATTACAATCAGTGGTAAATTCTGAGTGTGAAAATAATATAGTAATATATTATTATGCATTGTCTAATGTTGTAATTCTGATCCCGAAGGACCCACCCTGCCAGAAAGTTTTAAGTCCAGTTTAGAACCTATGAAGCTTGTGTGCAGGTAAGCAGGTTGTGGGAAAGTGGTTGCTTAGCGGTTAAAAGTAATCAGAAGGTTGCCGGTTCAAATCCCGATCCGACCATGGTGCTACTGAGGTGCCACTGAGCAAAGCACCGTCCCCACACACTACTCCTGTCATGGCTGCCCACTGCTCACCAAGGGTGATGGGTTAAATGCAGAGGACAAATTTCACTGTGTATCATGTGCTGTGCTGCTATGTATCACAAGTGACAATCAAGTCACTTTACTTTACTTTTTAGCCAACACTTTGCTCCGGTTAAGGATCATCCTTTAGAAAACGCCTTCAGTTGTTGTGTCTGACGCTGTTGCAAATCCGCAGTGCGGTTTGAATTTATGCTCCTCAACAGAAAAAAGAAAAAAAAAACAGAAGTTTGGAAATGTGGTTTTTCCCATGTCTGTGCAGAGCTTCACCACGAGCCAGGATAATACGCCCCCAAAAAAGATGATGTTTTCCACTAATAGGAAATTCATCGATTTTAATTCCTTTACAATAAGTATTTTATTTAGATTCTAATGCGCTTAGACTCATTTATCTCCTGTAACTTTTTTTCCCCCTTCGTCTAATGACCAAAGTAACCATGAAAAAACCAGACCACGCTGACGTGTGTTCTCTGATAATGTGTCTGTGTACATTTCTGCGGGGCCTGTTTATCTCAGTGTATTTGGGCAGTAAAACAGCGCGTCGCTGATCCATTTTTCATCGCAGCTAAACAATGTGCCGGGGTCTCGGGCGAGGACATGACGAGCGACTGTTTTACTTTCCACCGCAGGTTGCTGTATCTCCACGGCTGTTTTTCCACTCTGTCCACCAATCAGGCCCCCAGATGAAACCTACAACCTCCCCATACAATTCAACAGCAGCCACACCAAAAAAAAACCCTCCAAATCTGCATGATATTTACATAAATATCCAATCATATGCAAAACGGTAACAATCGGTGCTGGTTCTATCCCTGTGAGGCAAAAAAAAATGTGTTAATGCCCATGAAGTTTGGGGAAGGGAACAAAAAAAAAAAAGTCGTATCAGGCCTCGGCTCTTAGGGCTGAGAGCTGCCAAGTCGTGAGGTCCTGGTTGGCTGCGGTCTGTAATAACCTTCGTTTCTGCAGATGTAAACAGAGAATCTTCCCCAAACATTGCCTTTTTAAGGCTTTGACTGGAGGGTGAGGGGCTGACCTCCACTGGAGTTCACTGAACTAATGAAGCGGCCGCCTCAGCACAGAGAAGGGCTGTCCAGATTGGACTCTGCTTGGGAGCGGTGTGTGTGTGTGTGTGTGTGTGTGTGTGACTTTTCGCTTCCCACCTTCTCAACCCAACCCGACTAAATTTAGTCTTTCCAGCCGCTCCATCTGCAGCCCACCTCGGGATGGGACAGCACCTCTAAACATCAGTGGATCAGGGTTACAGAGCAGGAGTGGAAGCGGGAGTTACCATTGCTGACATTTCACAGACATCACACACACACACACACACACACACACATACACCGCTCCCAAGCAGAGTCCAATCTGTCTTTCTGACCTCTGTGGCTCAAGATGTTCAGGAGGGGAGTGCATCTGGCAGCACTTACATCACAAGGTCAAGTTTCTTGATCTGCTGCTGCTTTATTTGACCCAATCTTCTGACCTTCATTATTTGTCCACCAGGCTTTTGTCTGCTGGTTCCCAATTGCATGATGGTATTGATGCCGAACTGTCTTTTCTTTCTATGACATGAGAGAAGTCCAACTTGAATATTAAATCCAAAACTAATGCAGAAGGTGGCCTAGTGGGTTAAACACTTGCTTAACCAGAGGACGACCATTGTGTCCCTGAGCAGGGGGGGACTGTCCCTGTAACTACTGATTGTAAGACACTCTGTACACAGCTGTAAATGAGGAATGAAGATATAAGATGAAATCTAACAACAAAAGAAGTCAATATTACTGAACTGTTTCCTAAAATGGTCCTTTTTTGTTCTTGTTAGTAGTAGCTTTATAAATGGGAATTTATTCATCATCTGGCTCAGGAGTGTTTGTGAGATATGGATGTAGATGTGTGCATTCAGGATGTTTACCGTGAGTGTTTACTGCTCGCTCGCAAAGGCCGTGTTCTCAGAAGCAGACGTTTCCACTAGATTTTAACCCTCTGATCTTCAAAGCCTGATCTTTGGGAGGAAAGTTTAAAAAAAAAAAAAAGAGAGAGCGAGAAGAAGAACTAAGGACGACTTCACCTTCGTGTGCACGCGTGACTGCGTACTACTCATAATCCGAACTTTGATGCGTGTCTCAGGCTCTGGGAAGAGATAAATGCTTTTCTCACTCCCTTCGTTCGGGATCTGTCTTAGCTCCCCATTACTTTATTGTATATGATTCCCAGCATGCCTCTGAGCGAATGCTTTCCCATATGGGGCAGTGGCGTACTGTTTCAGAGGACGTTAATTATTCTAAATAACTGTGTCTGAGTGCTACACTCTTGTTCCCAGGCGGGAATGGCAGCGAGCCCTCTGTTCGTAATGGCTTCCACATGGACTGTGGGAGAGGGCGGCCAAGACTCCAGCAAGGGGCAGAAATCTCCAAATTTAGAAGAAATATGAAAATTGTCAAACGAGGCTCCCTTTGCGAAGGCAGACAGGACCGCCTCTCCCCAAACCCCCTTCCCCAGCGTCGACCCTCCTCCTCAAAGACTTTCCCTCCTCAGACACTGTGGGTCAGGGGCTGGGGTCAGTGTGAGGGGGGGGTCTGCAGGCACCAGCCAATCACACGTCTCGGGGTGTTTTCCCCTCGCATGCTGCCCCAGCGCTGCGCCGGCCCCCTCAGCTCATATAAGGTAAAACAAAAGTCTTTGCTCGGCGCGCCGGCTGGGCTTCAAAAGGAAGGCTGTAGCCGGGAACCCCCTCCAGATAGTTAGGGCTCAATCGGCCGGCCGAGGAGCACCACCCTGCCCTCCCGCGACCACCTTCTTGACCACTGCCTGAGCTGGACACCCGTCTGGGCTGCCACTGCCCTCCCACCTGGCCTTGGAATCCATGGCAGCTTCCAGCAACATACTTTCACCACAGCCGCTGAGGTGAGTTCGCTTTTGACGTCCTTCACCACTCTATATAACGTCGCAATATTATCAGAATGATCGTACTCAACAACATACCACGTCCTCCAGACATTATTAATGTGACACAAGGTTAAAATATTCATTTTACTTGCCCATGAACGCCTTGTTGCCCCTGTTCCCCATGATCCAGAACTAAGTGTGTTGAAGGCTGGGAGTAATTTCTCTCCGGAATACGGTGCTAGCTGGTGTTAGTTGTCATGGCGGGTAATGGTAGAGCTTTACCAGCTCTACCTTCACGTCACTTAGGCCGAGACCATGTAAGGTTAAGAAATTGGGGTGAAATTCTGTCATTGTCATTTATTTCAAAATAGCTCACTCTTTATTTATGCTAATTAGGCGTCAGGCGTCAATTAAATATGTGTTAAATCAATTTGAACAAACATTAAACGTGCGGTGTGTAACTAATCATGTGATGAAATGTTTAGAGAACCTTCAGCGCTTATCTTCAGAGGAGGGTGGCAGTAGCCTCCGAACCTGAAGACCACAAAGTCCCAGGTTCAAACCCCACTAACTACCATCACCCTGAATGTCTCCAGGGGGACTGTCCCCATAACTACTGACTGTAAGATGCTCTGGATGAGGGTGATAAATTCCTTAAATATAAATGTTTTTCTGTCCATCTCCAGGAGGGATGGATTCCATTCCTCCATTTCATGTCAAGTGGTGGAGATTCACGTCACTTCAAAACCCCCCTGAGGTGCTCAGCTTTGCTGAAATCATAGAATTTACATCATTACAACCAAGTAGTGATGATCATGTCCCATAGATGGGGGCCTCTTCATAGCTGAAAACAACACCCCCATAAGGATAAAAATGATTAGGATAAAGAATATTGGATTTAAGAGATGACTTTATTTGTCTTTTTTTGTCAAATTAATCAGTCCTGTGCTATTGTCAAGCTCTTCTGATAATACACAGCAAGAAACCATCATACATAATCAGAACATTATGCGCAGGTCAGATATCCTGACATTAATCTTATGAAATATGACAGACAGGGTATTGATAATGTATCACTCGAAGGCTGCAGTCCAAGTTAAATAATGATGCAGAGACCTGCTGCCATGCGTAATCTCCTGCTCTGTCTCTGTGAGAAGTGGCCAGAGTTGGTGTGAGGTACAGAGAGGGGAAGAGCAGATGTGCCCAGCTGTTGGTAGATTTGACTAAGAGGCTGTCGGATGCCACGGCAGTGACCTCGACGCAATCATATTCACGCAACAATCCGCAAATTCCAGCACATTTACTGCAGAGTCGGGCCGTGCCCTTAAACGGCTGCTAGGAATCATGTGAATGAGGGTTTGAGGGTCAAAATCCTCTTTCATCCAGCCTGGTTTTTGATGAAAACCGCTGTCGGCCTAGAACCGTATTATCATTGTGCCACATCCGGTTATTAATCCTGACTGCAGCTGTGTTCCATTAAACTTTTATATTTTTCTTTAAAAACCCCAGTTTTTTGAGGGTAAGAGACACATCAGCTGTTGATTTTTTCCTCATTTTGTATTCTTTCCTGTGGGGCATTCATTCATACATGGGCTAGCATATGGATGGATGGGATGTGGACAGAGGGAGGAAGTGTGGTATTTATTTTCTGAGGAGTCATAAGTCTGGAAGCCATCAAACCAGGGGGAGTTTCACATGACCCCTCGGTAGCCCTGCTCCTCTGGCCCGTCCCGTGTGTCACTCTCCCACTCGCCGGACCCCCATGGGACCACCGTTCCCAGAGTCACTTTCACACGAGAGGCAGGGAGGACAGGGGGCAGAGGGCTGCTCCCTGGAGACCAACTCACGGCCCTGCCTATGGGTCTTTCAAATGGGTCGTTCAGCTAGTACCCCGAGACTATGGGCTCCGTCACTCAGATGGCCTCAGGTGGAGGTTCGGCTTTTCCTTATGAGGACATCTGCGTCTCCTGTCTCTCTCCATAATCCCCGGTGGAAAAGAATTTTCCATACGCCTCACCGCACCAATAATTTGCATTCAAGGAATGCTTTTGGGGTTTGTCAGTTCCTTTGTGGGTTGTAAAATGCCCTCGCCAGGTTCTAAGCCTTGTAAAAAAAAAAATAGTGTGTGCAATTATGTCACACTTTACTATACCTGGGGAGAACTTACATGTTACATCTACTGCAGTTCATAGAGTGAAATGTCACTGTTTTTATTACTAATATGGATTTGTGCATGTTTATTTATATTATGATTTCATTAATGTGCTAATCTTTCCTCAAAGCCCCTTGTCGCCCTAAAGCCTGGCCTCACACAGGAAAGAGAATTGTCCTTCCTATGCAAAAGCCCCCCCCCAAAACAAGCTCTAGGAATCATGCTTTTTTCCCCCCAAAGAATCACAAAGTTTTTTCAGGAACAGGCTGCCCCCGGTCACCCTGGCTGCGAGGGTGTGGGTCATTTTCTACCCAGAACTGGTAGAGGCATCAACTTATGGGATGTACTCTACATGAAGCCACTGTTTCAGTGGGCTGATCCCCCAAAGGTAATTTGGTTAAGTGCCTCTTAGCCTGATCTCCGCGAGCTTGGAAGGGCCGAGTCCAAGGGAGATGACTGGGCCGCAGTTTTTTTAGATCAGATTATCCAGCCCAGGAATACATAAGGGAGATAATGAGGGAGCCATAACCCCCAACCCCCAACCCCCAAACTCCACGTTTCCTGTCGAGATGATTTAAGGAGAAGGGGAAGGGGAGAAATGAGAGGGGGCCTTAAAAGGCAATGTTTGGGTGTGCGGGAGCGTTGGCTCGCTCCACTATCAGGGCCCTGTGCTCCTCTCTCTGTAAACAGAGCGTGTGCCTCTGTGGAGGTGAGCACTTTGGCGCGGCCTGTCCTCTGTCACGCAGCAATAACTATACATATCCTAACATAGGCAATTTCCAAATGGCTGCAGAACATCTTCCTGCACAGCTCTCGGGGGTCGGGCAGCCAACTAGGCCAGCAAACATATATTCCACATGAAGGAAGGGGAGGACCCAGGCGCAGGTGGAACTCAAAAAGGTTTTTTGAATTACGGGACAAACATATAGGGATCTACCTTGAGAAAAGGAAAGTGGAAACGGGAAAAGGGAATGGCTTTCTCTCTCACGGGGACGCACCACATCTGAAAAACACAACACATCAGCATCCCTTACACACCCAGCAAGGCCCCACAAACTCTGACTATGACTATGGGTCCGTCACCATCGGGTACACCGCCGTACGCCACGCTCATACTCACACCCACATACACACACAGCGACAATGGCAGGATCACCAAGATGTCGGGAAAAAACAATGTTACACGTGTTCAATTGTTGTCACTTTGCAGATTCAATGTACCATTAAGACCCTTTGAGCTGACTGCTTGCTATCTTTAGCAGAGGCGCTTACTGCCCATCTGCACATTCTGAAAATATGCTATGAAATTCTAGCTTTCTGACATTATCAAGCAATATTGTATGTTACTATCTAGTTGGATAGCTAGCTAGTACTATTATATACATGTTATATACATTTTGGGCTTTTACCATCATTAAAGAATAAAGTGACACAGAACAGTGGTAGTAGCCTAGTGGGTAACACACTCGCCTATGAACCAGAAGACCCGGGTTCGAATCCTACTTACTACCATTGTGTCCCTGAGCAAGACACTTAACCCTAAATTGCTCCAGGGAGACTGTCCCTGTAATACTGATTGTAAGTCGCTCTGGATAAGGGCGTCTGATAAATGCTGTAAATGTAAATGTAAATGTAAACACGTTCTTACATGTTATACTCTGGTAAAAAAAAAAAGATGAATTTCCATTGTGTAGGAGAATAAGCGTAGCTGCTGGCATTGTAAAGTATTCTTTATTTAGCATGGTCCTTCAGTTAAGTCTATCAGCGGGGCTAATTTTCAACAGACCACATCCTTTAGGTACATATTGTGATATGAGGCCTATTACAAAATGTTTTTTGCTAATTAATACAAACAGTATGCATAGTATACCATTCAAAGGTTTAGGGGCATTTGATGTGTTTGGGAAATGATTGTTTTGTACATAAAAATAGCACAAACGTCATGAAAATTCCTCTGCAGACATTGTTCATGTTGTAAATGTGTATTGTTGCCATTAATGAATGTAATATTTGCATACAAAGAGACCCATTATTACCAGCCATTAGTCTTTAGATAAAACTGAAGTGATTGACACTGCAGCGAAATGTGTCCTCTGCTTTTAACCATCACCCTTTGTTAATCAGTGGGCAGCCATGACAGGCGCCCGGGGAGCAGTGTGTGGGGACGGTGCTTTGCTCAGTGGCACCTCAGTGGCACCTTGGCGGCTCAGGATTCGAACAACCTTATGATTACGGGTCTGTTTCCTTAGGTCACCACTGGATGGAATGCTAACTTCACTTTAAAAGTGTCTCTGATTATTTGAAAAACCTTTTGCAATGATCTTAGTACACCTGGAAACAGCTGCTCTGCTTTTAAAAAGGCCAAATTCACACTAGATGAGTGGTCGGAGCATCAGCAAATACGAGCTGGCTGTATCGTCGGCACAAATTCTATAGAAATCACCAGAATGTCGGTATGACCCTAAACGTTTGAAGTTCGGTGTAAGTTAAATAGAAGAATATGATGTGACTCGGTGTTCTGTGTCTTCTGGATGTGGGAAATTCTGGCAGGCTAAATAGGATTAGGGTTGAGGATGCAGAGTTTATTAGTAAGTATTAGTTACCAGGCGTGCCGATATTAGTAACACTTAAACACACACAGACACAAAGACGTTTCATGTTTTCCACACCACATAAATGAACAAAACTTCCAGGGCCTTAATGCAAGTCCTCAGCATCCCAAAGCAGGGATTTTCAGGGATTTTCACGCCGTCTGAGATAATAAACTCTCAGGAGGAAACAGATCTGCTCTTCTAGCGGTGTGTATTGTTGCCAGACCGGCGGAGGAGACTTTTCACCCTCTTCCAGGGCTTCTCCTGCACATACACTCTCTTTTCCCTTTTATGTCAGTCAGTGGCAGACTGTGACTAGAAAAGGGAATGTATGCGGCCCGACGAGCAGTAGGGAAGGGGGGAGGCTGGTGAAGTGTGTGTGTGTGGTAGTGGTAGTGGTGGTGGTGGGGGGGGGGGGTATGTGAGCAGTGACAAACTATCTGCTTCACAATCTCTGGCTGTGAGAGACTGAACAGCCGAGTGTTTATCGAAAGCACAGCTTACATTTTCCATTATCCCAAAATAAAATCCTTTCAGAATTCCTTATATGGTTCTATATGGGGGATTTACAGCAAGAGGAGGATCTGAGACAACGTAAAAGCTCCTGTTTTTTTTTTTTTTCTTTTTTTTTGGGGGGGGGTCTCTAAAGGAATTTTGGTGTTTCTTTTGTCCTTCTCTCAGTTCAATTCTTTTTTTTTTTTTTTGTATAAATTACATAATTTTGCTGAAATAGCTCTTTTGATAATCTGAAGGTACTGGGAAGTGACTATGGCAATCATTGGTAAGGGGCAAGAAAGCAACGTGCTGAAGCGGTCCACAAATAGTTTTGTCTGCCTGTTGTGGCAGAAGAAATTCGGAACATTCCTGACCTGACGCTGTCTCCTTGTTTACCATCTCAGGGAGGGACACGGGAGGAGCACCATCATGAAACCCAGAGACGAAGAACTTCAATCTGAACTGAAGCATCCAGACCAGGGGTGATCTTGCAACCCTCGACTCACTCCCACGCTCCTTCAGGACTGCCAGGGGGACACCAGCAGCTGGCACCGCTCACCGGAAGCGGAGCTGATGATGGAGCAGCAGCCGCTGCCGTGACATCCTGATTATACTACAGTGCTGTCAGAAGCCTTTTAGGGCGGCAGAATGGAGGGTGAAACAATCGTCATGGCAACAAGCAAAGGTCTCAGATGCTGGTTAGAAAGGATCCAGCTAAAGGCCTGTCCAGCCAGTGTATTGGGGTGAATGAGTCTTGTGTGAAGTGTCATCACTATTTTGAAACAGTCTGTAAAACTCACCAGGGACTGTAATTTGGGATTCGGGGACAGTCTCAATTTTTAATTCTGAAGTTTGGCTTTTATCTTAAAATGTTGTGACCTGGATTGGCGGAGCTGCTGATGTGAAGCCCATTTTGGTCCCACTACACTATGTTTGACTAAAGAGTTCCAATCTATCAAAGCTACTGTGCTTCAAATGAAGAAAAAACGTAGTCGGAAAATGACTGAAACATTTGGGTACCTTACCAGCTTTGGGTTTTATTGATACAAGAACGAAATTTTGACATAATTGTAGCATTATAATAAGGAGGTGCAGCACTTATTGTCGTGGCCTCACACCTCTGAGGTTGAGGGTTCAAATCCCGGCTTTGAGTGTGCAGAGTTTGTCCTGAGTGTGTCCCCAGTGCCCAATGTCCCAGGGTGGTGTGTGAGTGAATGAGTTAGTGAACAAAAGTTACAAATGCAGAGAAATATCATCCTCCAGTTCATTGTCCTGCATTGCTACTAGATTTTAAATACCAGAAAGTACAATGCACCATCTCTGTTAAGGGGTTCAGTTCAGACCCGGGGTTCAGTTCCGGAAGGTTACGTACTTTGCATACTCTGTTAAATTAGCCTCTTTTCTCAGTCACTCTGCATTTCTAAGAACTGTCAAGTGCCAGCGGCCCTTATTTCCCTGCTGTGACGGGATGAGGGGCATGACAGGAGGCTGACTGCTGGAAAACAGCCTGCTGTCATGGCAACGTGGCCCATTTCCTTGTGCCGGTAATAGCAGGGGCGACAGCTCTCCCCAGTAACCGGAAGTGGTCTCCGTGTCAGTAGGTTCACCGTGATTTTCGCAGCAGCGTTAGTCAGAGGATGTGATCGGGGGGTGGCGTTTGTTAGGAGAAGGGGAGTGTGAGAACATGAAGTGGAGACGAGTGGTCAGCTGGGAGCACAGGGCGCGGCTAAGAGGAAAGAGGAACGTTTAAATGTGCAAGCAAACGGAGGTCAAAGTCATTTCCTGTTTCAGCCTCATGATGTTTACATCTCCCGCTTCCTTCTCAGCCTTTGGAGAGAATACTATACTATTTAACTTTTACTTTTATCAGGCCTTTAATATATATTTAATGTACTCGTGGTTATTCATTCAAAGGGTGCTAGTAGCCTAGTGGGTAACACACTCGCCTATGAACCAGAAGACCCGGGTTCGAATCCCACTTACTACAATTGTGTCCCTGAGCAAAACACTTTACCCTAAGTTGGTCCAGGGGGGGACTGTCCCTGTAACTACTGATTGTAAGTCGCTCTGGATAAGGGCGTCTGATAAATGCTGTAAATGTAAATGCAATCATCATAATCTGCTGACCCATTTTATTTAATATACACATATACGCCAGAGCTAAATTAACACAGCAGTGTTTAGAAATCCCCAAAACAAATTAGTGTTGCATTTATTCAGCATGTATTGAGGAAGAATGAGCTACGTTGGGTCAAAAGAAGCTGAAGTTACTACAATGATAATACTTTTAATGATACAAATTTAACACATTAACACTGGGACAAATCTGGGTCCAAAAGGACTGAATGATAAATGATATGTTGTCTGTATTTTAATAGTATACAATTTTATTTCACTCTATAAGCAAGATCTTTATTGTTTGTTGCTGAGTACAGTTCTAACTTTTTTATGATAAATTTTAGTGAAATGATGCAGAAAATGCTGTTTGCTCAGAAAATGGCAGAAGTGAAGACAGGTGGCGACACAAAAAAAGGATCTCTGGGAGATGGGACGCATGGACACATTGGTAGGTTTGACCAGTCATGCTGCTGAGCGTGCTCTTGCCACCGAGTCCTCTGGCCCAAGGTGCAGTGCTGCATCTCTGGTCAACTGGGAGTCTGAGATGAAGCACTGTAGCTCGGGAAGGAGGGCACCTCCCTGAGCATCGGCCATGGATCTTCCTTGTTGCTTGCAAATAAGGAAGACCGCACCTCTGGGTGCCATTGTGCTCTTTTGTTTATTCTCCCTATCCCCGGGGTCCAGTTTTCCCAGGAATCCCTTGGAAAATCACAACGGGGATTCCTGGAAATACTGTTCTTGGGGGCGGGGCTTGACAACAACAAAATACATGTGCCGATGCCCTGAATGAAGCATAATAATAAAGTGTAAACAAACGCAACGTGCAATCAATAAAGAGACATTAAAATGCAACATTCCAATGGCTCAAAAGGTCTTTATGTTGGTCATTTCAAAACAGCGCCACCTGTCGAGGGCAAAGAGCACTGCATCATGCGAACCGCGGTCTCCATGAGATGGTGCAGTTGAGCCATGGGAGTGTTTTTTTGGGAAGTGGGCGACCCTCCCACGTAGCCAGTTAAGATTACACGCCCCAGATTTTTTTTTCCTCTTCTGCCCCGGCCTTTGCATGTTTCTTCTCATATATGGTAGCAGCGCCCCTCATGTCACCGAATATATACGCACATGGGTCTAGAGGAGAACACAGGCCTAGCTGGGCTCTGAAAACCTCACTTAAAGCCCACGATTATTCTCTGGTTAGCAGCTAATGAAATCTGTCACAGAAAAAAATTATCCAAAAAATACCGGGGTTAACGGAGCTAAGAAATTACTTTGCCCTGAAGATGGGGAGAATATGTGCAAAATATCAGAGATTACTTAGTGGGTGGCTGTTCACATTCACAGAAACCCTATAAAGTGAACAACATTTAAACATAGTAGTAGTAGTAGTAACAGTAACAATAAGCCTGAGTGAAAAGCAAGGAAATTAGAATTCCAGGCACAAAATGTGCAACCGAACTCTGTAGTAGAGCTCCATAAGCAGCAGTGGGAACACGAGAGTGGCCGTAGTGCCACCGGCCTGCCGGTCCTGTGCCGCACGGTCGCCGCAAGGTCACCTGGGAGCTCCCACGAAACGTCGAGTGTATGAGCATGGAATCCCGTTCCGCAAAGCCGTGGCTGGCTGGGTGGGGGAGGGTCAGAACATGAGACCCATAACTCAGCGCTCAGCTTCCTGTCACGTTTCACCTCGGCAGGCGCCCACTGGGATCTTCCAGCGTTGGTTTTCTATCCCTTTGAAGTAACAACTGACTGGCAGGAAAACATCAAGGAAATGGTCCCTGTGTGTATGCAGAGCAGGGTGACAAACACAAGAGGCAATTCCATGCTCCAAAGTACCTTATCAGATCTGTAAAGTTGGAGCACAATGAGCCAGTCACTCCGTCCTATTAATATTAAGTAGCTAGTAATTTACATTTTTGGCATTAATCAGACGGCCTTATCTACAGCGACTTACAATCAGTAGTTACGGGGAAAGGCATTCGGGGTTATTCGTATTACTCGGGGGGACACCGGCAGGAAATGGTTGATCCTGTCTTTGTGGTCTTCTGGATCAGGGGCAAGTTACCTAATAATAGCCAGAAAAAAAATCAATGATCCGCAAAAAATTAAAAAAAAAAAAAAAAAAAGCTCTGACATGCAACCAGACTGGCTGTGTGTCATTTTCCAAACATATTCTGCCTGAAACCAGCTCTTCCGTTTCAAATGTAATGGTAGACATTCGATCAAACTGATTCAGAAGAGATCTGTGAACTGCATGCCTGTAACTCCCCATGTACAATTAAAGCTATTGTCACAAACTAAAGGCTTAACATTTACAACAAAATGATTTGATTTCAGAGAAAGACTGTTAAACAGGCACACAGAGATCCTGTTGAAAATGGCACAGCTCATGCATTTCTCATGGACTTGGGAAGGGTGGGGCGCGGTGTGCAAGGCCTGGGGTGACGGGGAACACTTCCTTACCTGCAGATTAAACAGTGAGCAACACGCCCTACCTTGGGCGTGTCTGAATTTGTTCAGTGAAGCCCAGTCGCTCACAGACGTGTCTTAAAAGGGAACCGAGGCGGTTTAAAACCGTGAGAGAGAATCTCTGTAGCGCTCCACGCCATCGCACGTGGGCTCGGACGGAGGGGGGTATTGTGTGTTGCTTGTGAGTATTGGGTGACCGACTGCAGCATAACACCACACCAAACGGCAGCCTCCGCTGGGCCCAGCAGGCAGAATCAGGCCTTACATTATCAAGCAGCCACATATTTATTCTTCCTACTGGCAAGAGTAATGTCCAAAAAGCTGCTGCATAACACAGTCATTGTTGTATTTAATAAATCAATAAAACCACGGTATGACACACCATGACACATAGGGTACAGCGAATCACAAATTCACTGGTGACACATTGGACGACAAACCGCACCATGGAGCTGACCATCATTTGGGTATCTGAGACAGTAAATTACACATTATTTTAAAACTGCTTTGACCTGCAACCAAGGTTTGATTCTGGAGCATATTTAGTCCGGATTCACACCAACACAGAAGGGTTTTAGGAAGCAAGGTATGAAATGCCATTAAGGGCGCCTGCACATGGAGTATCGCCAGCGTGAAATGGTAGTTACATGATCCTCAGGCTGAATGTAATAACCACTCACGCAACCCAATCTCCCTTATGCTGTATGGCCAGGCCAATGCATTATTTAAGGAGGATTATCTTGGCAGTTTTAATCTGGAGGGTCTGTTATACATATAAAAAGTTGCTGTGGAAAGACATCGGTGAAATTATAGATCTATTTTCCCCTTCTTTCCATGGATCAGTGGAAAACCGTACCTTCCCAGAAACGATGCATGACGAGAACTGTGACTCATTTTCACTTCCGCATCGAGTCACGTGGAAATAAAACTAGGCCAACAATTGGTTGGCGCTGAATCGCCATAGCAACGCAAAACCACGGAAGGATCCCATGGAGCCGAAGAATTAAACTTACATGGGGTTGTACTTATTTAGGCTTTATTTCATTGTGAATGTTGGAAAACCATGAACGCGGTTTGAATGTATGGTGTAGAATCTTCGCTGTCTGCCTTCAGAAGACGGGTTTAGGGAAAAGCTTCCCCTCGGGCGCGACGAGATTTGCGCAACTCTCGTGAGATTTTAGCACTTCCGCTCCGTCGAGTCCAAGAGCAGATCTGAATATATCCGGGCAGATTATTGAACACGCACCGGGGTTTAAACGTTTATAACTCATAGTTAAGGAGATTTCGAAGTAAGTTCGGGGTGACAAAGACCTCATTTTATGCAGCACACTAAGACAAGCAAAACAATTAAATTGTAATTATATATATTTTCATTACAACCTAATAAATATGCAATACGTCGATGTAGTTAGTGAGTGAGCTAAGTTTATGAATACATATCACACTCCAGAGAAAATCAAACTAGGGTCCCGAAGGCTAATCATGGGACTCCTCTCCTCCGAGGATGTGGCGTTGAGGTCTGTGCCCATGTTCGTGCTGCAGACCGCGCCACACAGCCAAAAGTTTTTTTTGTTTTTTTTTTGAGTATGTCGTTTAACGTCAACGCCAAAGCAGACAATCGTGCAAGAGTGGCAACTCTGGTCAGACTTGCAAGTCTTACAGGCTCAGAAGAACACGCCCGACGTGACGTCATCAACGCCGCGTAATCTAAACTATTTGCGGCGCGGAGTAGGGCGGTGGGACAGAAGCGCCACGTCCACCCACTGATCAGCTGTCTCTGGGCTTTACTGTTGGCCAGCTGTCCATCGCATGTGCTGCTGAGCTCACAGTAAATGAAGAGATGACCTCTGACCCCACAAGCTTTTGTCCGATCTCCATGCAGAACAGGCCCTCTACTCATTCAAACTCCATGCCAATCTGCAGACAACCTGACCCCAACATAAGGTCCTCAGCCTGAGCCCAAGGAAGGGTCACTTGTTCTTTCTGCAGGTAGGTGGGGCTTGAACATAGTCCTGGAACAGGGTCTACCTCAACCACTGATGTAGGGAAGAAAGCACCTCAGGGCTGGGAGTCCTGCCAGGTAAAAACAGGGTTTGAACCTGCAACACTTGTACTATTAGCAAAGTGTAAATCAAGCTATATTTAAAAAAAAAAAAAAAGCTCAAGCATGTAGGTCTATGATTTATGGTTATAATTATATGCAGTAGGCAGCAGCCACTAATTGATGTAAATTTATAATAAATAAAATGTATCTGTGCCCTGAAAATTGTATGTGTTGAGTTGCAATCAAAATCACGTTCCACAAACAGCCATTTGAAGCCATTTTTAATATTTACAGATAGAAATCCTGGAAAGTTTAAAACACCACAAATCACCTACAACTACCCACCACCCCCACAATATCATTGTACAGTAACTGCTTGTCTGAATTACAGCAATACTTTGAGACAATTTCAAAACCCCACCCACTTCATCTCAACTATAATGAAAACCTTTTGAACAGGTAACATTTTTGGATCCAAGCAACGTCTTTCCCTCCCCATCTGTGTAAGTCTACATTTGTCTAGTCTTGAAAGAAAAAAAAAGGCTTGAACAATAACTGGGTTGTGTGGTAATTAAATGTGTGTGAACAGGAACAAATGCAAAGAATAAGTCATTTAGGTATTTCAACCTAAGATCTGTGTTTATCTTCAAATTAGAGACTAGGCCAGTGGTTCTGAGAAGTCATTTTTAATTTATTCTGACATGCTAAAAGGGAATAAATTACACTTTTAAAGAATATCCAGCAATAAAATGTCTTTAAGCTGGGTTGGAAAGGGGGAAGAGAAGACAGCCACCTTACTACTGTGCAGTGATTCAAGGCTGAACAAAACTCAAACTGGTCTTGATTTTCAAAGACCACCAAAATATATAGAAAAGAAACGCTCCATGTGTGTTGCATTAAAAAAAAAAAAAAAAAAAAGTCCAAGAGAGAATGCTACTCTAAAAAGCAGCAGAAAAATTCAGCAGAAAGAAATAAAATCCCAGAGAAATTTTACAAAAGAATCTGCTTCACCACAGGAGAAGAAAAAAAAAAAATTCCAAAAACATCTCCCCATTTGATCTATTCAAAACAGGGAAAGTAAAATAAGATAAAATGAAAGAAAGCAGAACAGAGGGAAAAAAAATTAAAAATCCCCCCCCAAAAAATACATCTATGTATAGAAAAATTAATTATGGGAACAGGTAAGACTGAGTTTATTTGTTTGTTTTTTTTTAACCTTCAAAAAAAATCCATCATAGCACATGAATGAGCAGTTAAGCTTTAACAGAAAAAGAAAGTTGGCTTCCCCATCTAAGCAGTCTCCATACATGTTAAGTCCAGAGGTGCCTAATTCATAAAGAATATGCCTGTAGAGTTGACTGACTTGTTTTTATTTTTTTTTTTTCGATTTCAAAATACCAAAGTACAACAGAGTTAATGCAGCGTTCTAAGAAGAAACCTAGTAGTCACTAGAATTATATTTTTTATCTTCACATTAGAAGCTCTTCTAGCACATATCAGCAGGCAAAATCTTGACTTTTTAAATGGAAAAAAGGAACAAGTGTTTTGCTTAGCAATACCCAGGATTTAGAGCAATTATTCAGTTGTAGTTTTTGCACTTTAATTGTGAATGAACAGGGGGGGGTAGTAAAAAAAACAAATAAAAAAAAACAAACAAAAAAAAAAACAAACAAAAGAAAAGAAAAATGTCAATTTTTGAGAGCAGTGTCTATCTGGGCCATTCCACATTCGGCGACCACAGACATGGGGGGGGGGGGGGGGGGGGGGGGGGGGGGGGACACAGTTGCTGTGATGGGTGATGGGCAACAAGCAGATGGGCACGGTGCCGGCCCACCCCCAGCAGGAGGAGGGAACCGAGGAAACATTGGCATGTGCACAATAACATTCTCAGTGAGCCGACCAACCAACCAAATTTGTTTTTTAGTTTTTGAAAGAGAACAGAAAAGAGGTGGGGGGGGGGGAGTGTCTTCAGGGACAGGACAACTGAAAAGGTTACAGCTTCAAACTGCTTCGAGCTCCATACCAAGCCTACTCTGTGTAGATATAGTATATACATACCAATATATAGACATATGCAGAGCATCTTATCTATATATTACCGATTACATATATAGTATATAGAACAAAAAAAAGTTCTTTTTAACAGGAAATTGGGATGCCCACAATGCCTGGCAGGTTCTGGTGAATTTGATCCTAGATGCCGGGGTGTGACTGGAAGGCAAATCCTGCTATGACCATTCAGCTCAGCTCTGCTTCACAACGCCTTAATGCTTAGAAACCTGTAACAGAACAAAAACAAAAAGAGGGGGGAAAAGAGAAAAGAAAAGAAAAAAAAAAAAAAAAAAAAACAAGACAGGAGAGGTGAGTGGAGTGATCACAAAGTAAATAGTTTCTGTTAGCGCTGAGGCCAATCCCCCACCCTCCTCCACCAGAACGGCTCTGCGTTTGGAGAAAAAGTGCAGAGTCATCGGTCCAGCTCTGCAGTGGAGCTGGTATCTTTGGCTGCAAAGCACCTAAGAGGAAGTTGAATGTGCCGTCGAGCACAGTCTGGAAGACATGCAAGCCACACAAATACAAATTAAGACATTTTTTTTACGAGACATGCAACGTGCACAAACACACCACATACAAATACAGGATGAGACTGGGAGGTCACCTTAACCTTAAGGCTGTGCGATATCCCAACATCAAGAGGCCAAACAAAAAGATGTGCTGTGTGTCAACGACAGCCGCCTGCACTTTCAGAATGAGGAAATATTCAAAAGAATATTTTTTTTAGGGAAAAAAAAAAAAAGAAAAAAAAGAAAAATACGAGTGGGAGCGCAACAGAGCTGCTACCTGACCACTACTTCCGATCAACCAGTGTTCATGCTGCGTTCACGACAGGACTGACGTAGCCAGACCTCGAGTGACTGAACAGTCCAGATGACACGGCGGCCCTGGCACAAGACCACAAATCTATTCTCTTTACTTCTATTTTTAGCAGCCAATTTAGCAACCTGCCGTTAGCAGTATTCAAGGCAGAAACGTACAGCACGATGACGATAATTTACCCATGATATGGCAAAAACTCCTGAAAACTGGCCACAAACAAGCACTACATGCCCAAAGAAAGTTGGGCTGGAGTTCACAATAAGCGAGTATGGAGGTGTGTTGACGACATTTCTCTAAAATTAATTAAATCCTACTGAGGTCTGAAAACTGCTGACAAAAGCTAAATGAAAAAGCAAATATATTTTAATGCTCAGCAACTAATGCAACACAGAAGATTGGGGGGGGTTGGAGTTGAATCTCACATCAACAATGCCTCCATTGTTATGGGGCTAACAGAACTGCCAAGCTCAACTGGTATCCAAGAAACTGGCCAATCAAATCGCAGAGGAGGGGGAAAAAATAAAAAAACCCAACCCCACTTTTCAAGCTCCAATACTCCAGAGATTTGCCACTCAACTTCTGGCTGGTGGGTGCTCAGGACCGCCATCACAATCGGGTCACTGGGAAAAATCACACAGGCAGCTTGGTTGAGGGAGGAGACCGTTTGAAAGCGCCCTGTGCACACGTCCACAGTAAAAAGCTTGCGTGATGCGGCGAGCGCTTGTGCAGGGAGAAGCAGTGCACTCAGCGTACACAATGGATTAGAGGACCGTTCCACGTCATCGCCAGACCTTATTTATAGCCAGGCCCTCATAGCACTTGTTCACCACAATCATGTAGTGTGAGCTAAGCAGTAATGGCGAGGGTGAGGCGGGAGGGGGTGCGCTTCAATTTGATTTTTCCTCCAAACCAGCAGGAAAAGAGGGATTTAAAAAAAAAAATAATAATAATAATAATTTGCCCACCATAAGGGCTCGTCATTACATCAACAAGGACACAGAGGAAATGCAGCAGGGACGACAATGGACCAGAAATATTCACAAGAGAATATCCATTACAATCCCTTACATGACCATGAGCACAACAGGCACTTGCTCAAAGCTATCCAAGGCTATCAAACATTTATTAAATAAAAGAAATCGAGATGTTAGTGAATGCGTTAGGGGTTTTACTCATATATTTGCTGTCCAACAGCAGTGACAGTATTTCAACCGTTAAGTAGATTAGCGAGTGTTAGATCCAGGAACAATTGCCAGAAAATGCCAAGTCAATCGAGTATCCCAGGTTGGAAAGGGGTTAATTGACAGAGGGATCATTATGATTGATTACATCCACATAAGAAAGTTGATATCACCCCATTGTCCCAGAGAAGAATAGACACTTGGATATAAAGTTAGTAGTCAAATTTCCCAAGGACGTCTTTGCATTTGCAAGACAGGCCAATTGAATTTTGGGTTTTTTTTTTTTTTTGGGTGTCTCCTCGAACTAACACCATTTTATTTTCAAACCAATATTAGGGGGTAGATGTTCCAAATCAACAAATTATTTTTGCTCTGTTTTTAACCACTTTGCACAAAAAAATGACAGCAATTGGTGTCTCGATTTTTGCACACAAAACGTCGCTTGGCTGTTTGCTACTAACCTTTCATGTTACTCTTGGGTTTGTCAGTTTGCTTGCCTGTGGGGGTTTGTGCCTGCTGCCCCTGTCCCCCCGAGGAGGCCGCCTGCTGCGCTGCTTTCTGCTTCAGCATGGTCCAGTCAAATGTGTAGTCGTACTGGTGGTTCAGAGTCCTGGGTGACACAAAACAGAAAGACAAATTCAAACAGCCCATCCTATATGAGATTTGCGGATAGAATGTGTCCACGTCAGTCCATAAAAATAATCAATGTGTGCAATCCTGTGTGAAAAAATAAAAGCAGCTAAAGGAGTTTTTGTTCAATAATGATTCCAAAGTAAGGTTCAAACTATCAATTCACAGGCTGACACCATCCACAAGTAAAATAAATAAAAATAATTAGTTCAATTAACATGCAAACTTTGTCTTGGGCAAGAAGAGAGAACACAGTCCGCCTTAGGGTCTTGTCATATTGAATTAGAAAAGAGGCTTCTGAATAACTGCACAGGTGAGTTACTTCCATTCCCATGCTGCATGAATTGACTCGGGGGTTGATTATGTGGCCAGGCGAGGGCGGATGGGTGGGGACAAGCACCTGAAGAGAATGCGGAACAGCTGGCGCAAGTACATGTAGTCCGGCGCTTCCTCGAAACGCAGGCCGCGACAGTAATTCAGGTACATGGCAAACTCTGCTGGGAAACCCTGCGAAGGCAATAAAAACGATCACACTTCAGTGTCCCGACCTTATTATCCTGCTGCCTCAAATCAGTCACGCTGTGCTGCAGCGTATCACAAGGACAATCACTTCACGTTTTCACTATTAAGAGAGAAAACTTAAATCAGAAACAAAAGCCAACTTGTTCCGATGAGAATAAAAGTGCACTGTTCCGAGTGGTTTCCACAAGTCACATTGGAGGGAAGAGTAACCCCAAAGTCTGTATAAAATGTTGCAACGCGGACTAGTTTCCACCCCAAAAAGGAAAAAGGATGTGTTCGATTAAAGCCGCACGGCAGGCGTTCTGAAGTGTGCTCTCGCACTCCCACGCTTTGCTGGACCCGGCCACCATTTTTGGCTGAAAGGCATTCGGCTCCTATTTACAGCTGGGATTATAAAGACATGAATAGCTGCCCCTTTCTGCTGTGCTACCAGCAGTCCTTTTAGCTTGAGCGAGGTTCCAGCAAGTGGTGCATTTAAGCCACCAAATTAAGTTTGCCAATTCTTCCTGTGGTTCCAGGGGCGCAGCATGAAACCGAATGACTCCGACTTTCTGCAGCAGCAATTTGCAGGATGAGTCAGAGCTAATCAGCGCACGCAGACATTAGACCCTTACCTTACACAACACTTCAACAGGGGTGGACATCTTTTTCTCACTGATCTTCTCATACTTCTGTTTCTTTGTGGCGGCCTGTGGAACATGTGAGGGAGAAATGAAGAATGTTGTGCACCATGGTTTGGCTCCAGCTAAAAAAACGTTCGGTCACAGCGTGTGCCGTTAACACTGGAGCTCCAGAAATAAAGCTGCTGAGACGAGATTAACGGCACCTTTCACAGCAGCACCTGCTGAGCCTGCCCAAATCCCAGCATGGTAAAGGCCTGGATTTCTTTATCATTTGCCACCTCCTCCCAATTTTTAGTCCTTACTTGAACTTACATGCTTTACTTAAGCTTTCTTTCCAATAAAATTGCTTGCCACTCTGCTGTGCTGCTGGAAATAACATATCTAAAAAGATCTGAATGGAAAAGGCAGTGGATGGTGGACTGCAGTTTTATTTAATTACTTTAGGGCAGGATGAAGCACCATTGTGATCCAAATTTAACCCTGCTGCCTCTAAAACAGAGGGGGCTTCTGTAGCTGAGAGCACAGAGAGTCACAGTGTTAAAGGCACAGCACGTCATTTTGCATTGGATAAAAACAGCAGTGATCAGAGCGTTATAATATAAATCAGATTTAATAACTTGTCATTTATTAGTTCACATCCTTTCAGCTACTGAATATTGCTCACACCATGTAAACTAGTTAAAATACAAATGCTTTAGCTCCCATGTAAATGTAAGAGCTGAAAGGATATACTATTAAAAATTCCAGCACTACAAATCAGGGAGAAAAAAAAAAAAAAAAAAACAGGGACAGCCATTCTGAACTGGGGAGCATGTGAACTCCTGCTCGGCTTACCTTCAGCCCCTGCCATGGCAGACTGGTTCTATTGAAGTACATCAACACGTATCCTAGCGACTCCATGTCATCCCGGCGACTGTTGGCAACAAGTCACAGTACATACAGCAAACCTGTCATTAGTGATGCACCACAAACGGGGTTTAGAAAGCAGGATTTTCTGTAGGGCATGTGTTGCAGTTTGCTTCAAGGAGTCAAACCTAATGACGTGTATTCTGCCTGCTTGCTCCTGACAATTTAGGGGTGTCATCCCCAGTGTCCCGAGCCACAAAGCACAAGACAGTGAGGTAAACAAGTCACAAACAGTATAACTGAGTGCTTCATATTCTCAGTTATTTCTAAGCGTTTGAAAGTCACACTATTTACATCACGCCAATTCATAATGAAAAAATCATTTCGCAATGTTAACAATGCATTTTTGAATAAGCTAATTACAACATACATTTCACACACACACACACACACACACACACACACACACACACACATATATATATATATATTAGTGGCACGGCATGATATTTTTCCAATAAACTTATCTGATTATGTCTGATGTTACACGCCAAAAATACCAGCGATTTATTAACATAAAACAAAGACTTTCACTGCCCCCCTTGGGGGTGTTCTCAGTCATTTCACTCTTTGCGAGCTGTACACAGCAAACCAAGTCACATGCTGTGCGATGCACAGGCTACGGTCTCATGTGGACACTCATGTTTGCAATAGAGCTTATTAAATTTGAGGGTAATAAAAATGCAGGAGATTCCTGGAACTTTCATGTCTACATTTAAAAGTAAGCACGCACACAAAATATGTAAATTTGTCATTTTTATTTGCGATCAAGAATCATTGAATTGCAGCAATAGATTGAAATGATTTACTAATCAATTTATGCTACCAATCAAAAGTGCTATTTTCCTTTGTGTTTAAAAATAAAAAGCAATCGAAATGTTCCCCAAAAACAACACATCTATATCAATTGACATGTATCGATACTTCCAGTTTTACACCCGCTGATTCATGGAAACAACCTGCAGACAACAATTTTCAACAGGCATTGCAGGAGGCAGACCCTCTCCTTGAGCCAATATTTATGTGCGACACCCACTTTAAAAGGTCCCCTGACCTTTTAAAGTGTAAACATTGAATGTAATATAAATGTAATATGCTTTGGCTCAAAAACATTAAAATAAGTTTCCCTAATGCTCACAAACCAGATGAGTCCCAAGTTTAAATGATACCTTATAACATATGCAAACAAACATCCTTGCGCTATGCTACTAAAAAGAAACATTACTTCTTTTATATGAAAGGCTGCAGTGTTTTGTGCACAGGCTACATCTGGCAATTGGTAATTAAAATATGGGAGTAATTCCATGCACGAACAGAACAGCATGAAAATGCTTAAATATCGTGCTTTATGATCTAAGCACTCAAGCAGTACAGTTCAGTTAAATATTTATTTTGTCAATGCAGACAAGACTAATATCTTAGCTTTATTATTAATAAATAGTGTTCTACTCACAGCAGAGCCACTAACTGGATATTTTCAGGTGTTAATCGCATGCGTTAATCACGTTGCAACACAGCTCTCAGTTGTGTGCAGGGGATTGTGGGAAATGTAGCGTAAATTGCAATCACACAGTCAGATAAACCGCCAATCCATATTTCCTTAATTGTTCAGCCCTTTTTGGAACCGATCATAACGTAAACTGTGGCTTCTACAAAACCCCAATTACCCAAATAAAACTAATCAGTACTGGTCCAAACTGGCCAGATTCTGACACCTAAAAGAGCTGCAGTGAATAATAATAATAATAATAATAATAGAGAGAGAAAAACCAAACACTGCAGACTTCATTTGAACTATAGTGACAGCGACCTCTTACCTCTGCTCGATGCCCAAGTGTGCGTTGATGCTGGCATAGCGAGCTGTGCCTGTGAGGTTTTTGTCTTCTCTGTAGGGTATGTGCTGCCGCGTCCGGTTGTCCCGGTATTTTTTGGCCAGACCAAAGTCGATGAGGAACAACTGCAAAAAGGAAGGAAAAGGGGAACAAAACCTGATATTTTAAAAGCTGAGCTGAACTAGGCAAACAAGTTAAAAAAAAATAATTAAAAAAAAAAAAAAAGGGGGTTCAGCTGCCCTTTTGCCTTCCTGTTTATAACTTGACAAATAGCGGCAACTACTGATCACAATCCTGGGTCACAAACACTCGTCTCTGCCTCAAGCTCAAATGGATACATAACAGTAAGGAGGGACAAAACAAAATAAGTCCAGCTCTTCAGGGAATCCCCAGCAGGTCGAGAGATCAGAGAGTCACAAGACTGAACCTCACAATGAGAGTACAAATGTCTTTTAAGGGAGTGCAGGCAAGTGCATCCTGGGGGTTTTGAGAGCACTTCCATTTAGAAGCAAGATTAAACAGACCCAAGAATTCCATGTAGATAGGTCATGACCACTAGGACCAAAGGTCACAAAAAAAAAAAAAAAAAAAAAGGGCGTAGCTAGTGGCTTCAAAAACAATTAGACGTTCTTGCCGAAAGTCTATGTCTGTTTTTCGATATAATCCACCATAATCATAAAGATCAAGCACATAAGTTACACATTAAAAGTGTCTGGGATGGGGACAAAGCATCTGGGAGGGGAAATATTTGATGACAGCCGCAGCTTAGACTTTGTACACAGTGAAATGGTTTAGTAACTCAATGGGTTTCATAAGCTATGTTAGATCACAGTTAATAGAAAACCAGCACATGGTAGCAAGTAACCTTATCACCAAAAACAAGACTAAAAGACCAAAACAAACAAATAAAAGGTATAAAACTGTTCAGTATGCAAGGTCCCGTAAAACAGGACACATACGCAGCACAGCCCCACCCACCCGGTTGAGCCAGTTCTGGCTTTACAGGCCCCAACTTTCCCCCAAACAAGCTCCCTCTCCTGCTTATTGCGATCGTAGCAGCTGGCCAGCAGCAGACAGTGACGTCAGCTCTCGCTGGCAGCCGGCAGCTGGATCAGACCAGATCCACTCCGGCCTCAGCATCTTATTGGAGATCCGAATCCTGCTCTGTGCCATTTTGTCTCTGTGAGCATTTAATACAGAGTCAACAGACAGCGAATTCAACAGGTAGCCAGGGGAATCACTGCTGCCAGCAGATCACTTTTTTTGCAGAAAAAGGCTCTCCAAGCAGATGGACTAAGCAATCCGCCTGTTTGTTTTCAGCTCAGATGCAGCCATTCACATGTCTAAACGGCAGACGTTTCCTGAGTCCCCACATCCTGCATGAATTCAAACAATGAATTTCAAACGCAAGAGTTGCCCATAGATGGGGCTTAGAATGGATGCAATATTACAGAGGCCATAAAGATCCAGAACCATGTACACGTAACAAAAACTGCAAAAATAAAAATGTACTTGTACAAAAGGCCGCAGTTTCTTTATACATAGTGATGTTTTGATGAAAACTGCCTCAAAAAAAAGAATGTCAATATGCCCAAAGCTTATAGGTTCTTTCTATAAGCTAAAACAGAGTAGGAAGATAATAGGTTTTAGATAACTGGCCCTTTTAAAATCATAAAATCTAGGCATTAAAAACTGGTCTGCGTGTTTTAGTTACAAAAGACATCAGCGGCCATTGTAACAAGTTACGAACACAGAATGGCAACACTGTGTAACGTACATACATTATTATAAAAAAAAAAATGAACATGACAAGGAATTCTGATACTGCTCAAATTAAGCCTGCTTATATTTTTTCTTGATGCACGAGTCCACAAAAGACAAATGACCAAACACAGATAATGAAAAACTCCAAGGATCACCATCACAGCTCTTTAGATGTTTATTATCCAGGAACTGGAGTCCAAAAGGCCCTTGGAAGTTTCCTTCCAGGTCTTAAAACCGCAAGGCACATCATAAACACCCGAAATCTGGCATGTCATTGGTTTTGTGTCCGAGAATCATGCGATTCAGCCAACCTGAGCCCTTACTCATATTCAGTTCCTAAAAAGCCAAACCTTTTTAAATTGTACTTCATACTCCCAACACCCATCCCTGCTATCTGGATCAAGAGTTATCCTCTAACTGGGTTTAGCATGTGTGTCTGGTTTAATGCCAAAAAAATTGTTAATGGAAACTGATCAATGGTGAACGCAAAACAAAAATGAAAACCCGGAATTTAAAGCAAAAAGAAATGTCTGGGGGAGTATTAGGAGGCAGTTGTGGTTTCAGACCTGGTTTAATCCTGAGAAAGATGGGTCCTGAGAAGAACTAACAGCCAAGCTTCTTTTCCTCTTCCCCACTGGAGAGTCTAAACACTGAACAAACAATAGAGGAGGGCAATGCATCAAACAGTACTGCTGACAACCTCACACGGCCAGCGCAGACAGGCAACACCAAGGCTCAGAAAAAGAATGAGAGGAGGAGGCGGCGCAGAATTAGGAAGGGGTGAAGGGAGGGGGGAAGAAAGCCTAAGGCCATCCTTCAGTCCAACCAGCTAAAAGAGCAACCTAACTCTGGACACAGGAGAACTCTGCTCCGTTGCAGGACCTCTCCCTTCAAAAGCATGGTTCAGCCAGCTTTTACACCAGGGAAAAGGTGAGGAGGCGCTCAAAAACGCAGCCACCCTTCGCCTATTTTCCTCCACCCCCATAGGCACAGGGCACATGTTATTTATGGCTGCCCAACCCCCCCCCCATACCCTACATTTACATCTCAAATACACAACTGTAACAAGCCTGATTTACTTTTTTTGACTTGACCTGCTTATTTTAACACCAGTGATGCCATGTGAAAATTGATTTTTGTACTTCACTGGCACAACTAGGGTTAAAAACCGTGGGGCTATGGGTACATAAATTGCTACCAATTGTAAAATGTAGGCATGAAGAGCTACATTTAAAAAAAATAATAATAATAAAGAAAAAAAAAAAAAGGAAAAAATAAAAAAGGTCAATTGAAAGTGAAATAAATAAAGCAAAAGAGAAAGCCACACGACTCAGCCCAATCACCCCAATTCTTGCGGTTCCGGGTCATCAAAAGAATGGATTTCAATATTTCAATAAACTGGCCATGAGGCAGTAACAACTTCAGTAAGGAAGAGGCAAGAACACCTGGGCATTAGGCAAGGCTGAATTAAGGCAGGAAAAAGCTCTACTGAATAAAAAGGTAAAGAGTATCTAAAAAATAAACATAAAATACATGCATTAAAAGGCAGAGCGTGAACTAACAGCACCCCCAAAACAAAAACCAAGTATTTTAGGATCATTTGGAATTTAGGGGGACCCTACAGAGCAGCACATACTAAAGCAATGCAACAAGCAATTAGTCTAGAATGATGACTAGTATCATTATCCCACATCATGGAATAAGCAATGGCAGAGGGAGGGGAGCAGAGTGCTTGCCATGCTACTGCTGCCTATGGAGATAATCTGGTCTCCAAATGTACAAGATTTCAATACAAGCCTGAAAAGAAGGGAGGGCAAATGTCTTACTTAAAGTTAACTTATAATAAGTAATACACAAGACAATGATTTAGGCGATAAATCAAATTAGTACCATAAATTGATAGGATATTATGAAGCCTAAATCACTTTCTTGAAAAAATGCATACAGCGCAATTGATCATGGTATGGAGTTTATAACTGATCAGTGAGACTGATTAGGGGGGGAAAATTCTGAACCATGATATGTACAGATATCCCTTCACTCTGCAAATACTCTGGTCATAAATATCACGAGCTGTAAATGTGTCCTTTTAAAAAGCAGAAAATAAATGCAAAAGGGGGATGGGACAAAAGATGCAGATGCAATGTAAATAGCTTAATTTAATTTCCATGAGCACAGGTCCTCTTCTGAGTACAAGGTTCAAACATCCTATTTACAAAAGCATTTTCTTTAAAGTGCAAATTGCAGAAACCTTTTATTTGGCAATGGGGGAGATTTTTAGAAAAAGCTATAACATTATTTTTTTATTGGAATTCTTCCATTATGTACTTCCTGTTCGAGACTTCCTGGAACGGATGCCAAGGCTTCCATGGAGGTGAGGGACACTTGCATTAGTGTGTTTATACAAAAAGGAAAACTAAAAAAAAGTGAGACTGTAGGCAATTTAAAAGTTTGAGGCTGGCATTCACACAGACACACAATGGTAAACACTTATTATAGACATAACCGCCAAAAACGGTAATACAGGCTTTGGTGATTATGATCCAAACACATCACCTGGTAGACAGCACTGATCTACACCTGACTGACCCACCACATGACCACCAGCAACTGGTGTCAGTGTTTAATGTGCATCCTGCTTTTACTTTGCCAAATGTTGCCTGTCTGCAAGGGCTCCAAATAATGAGTTACAAACAAAAATGTGAAATTCAGGCAACTTCCAGTACAGTCTAAAAACAAACCAAATATAAATCAAATTAAATCAAAGCAGCAGTAAGGACAAAAGTGAATCAGCACTGAGGGGAAACAAACAAAAAAAAAAAAAAAGATCAAATGACATCATGCACAAGTCTTATTGCTTATTCCCACGAGACCCTTCCATTCCCTGAGAATGCCAGAGTGCTTTCTACAGTACATCAGCATCACTGACAGCAAGCTGGCTATTCAATGGTGCCTGTATTAGCCCGTCTTTGATGTGGAGTCACTGCATGAGTTCAGGATAATCAGTATCGTGCTGAGTCAGCTGGAAAATGCACTTTACTCCAAAGACCTATATATGAAAAGTATATAAAAATCTAGTCTAGTTAGTGATTAAAATCAGTTTACGTCAGTTGTGAAGAAATATCTTAGGGGCTTTCTAGTCTTGGGAGGGGCGCACAGGGAATGAACACTAAACCAAAAGGAACCCATTTGTTTGGTGTAGCACATTAAAGACTTAATGCTCTAGGTCCCTTGACAAGGAAAAAAAAAAAATTCTATGCACTTACCTTATTACAGTGACGCCCGATACCCATTAAAAAGTTATCTGGCTTGATATCTCTGTGGATGAAGTTTTTTGTGTGCACATATTCAATTCTGCTGATCATCTAAATGGAGAAAATTAAGTCAGTCAATACTAATAAACGGATATAAACTCCAACCAGTAGGCGTAGCAGGGGGTTACCAAGATAGTTACCTGATCTGCCAACATGAGTACAGTTTTCATTGTGAACCTGCGGGAGCAAAAGTTGAAGAGATCTTCCAGACTTGGCCCAAGAAGGTCCATCACTAGGACATTGTAGTCTTTTTCCTGGCCGTACCACCTAAAAAACAAAACACGTTTTTTTAGTCTTTGTTCTGTACTAAAATAACAGGACACAGCATTTCAGATTTAACATGAAACTACACTAAAAGTGACCTCCAGAGTAAACCATCCACATTCATACAGCCAGTCATGTTCCATAGCTACTCAGTTGTGCATTTAAACAATTACCACAGTTTAGAACTTCACAAAATGCAAGAAAGAAGCAGTGGGCTTAACACATTAGTTTAACAAAAATGAAACAAGTTTCTCATTTTGTAAAGCTGCGTGTGTAAAGTGTGTAAAGCTGCGGTCTTGCCATTTAAAATGTAACAGTACACAAAGCCAGAGCAGGGATGAAATTCAGTAGAACAGTTTATAATTACTCAGAACAATGTCACTAACTATGAAAATATTTCACAAAGGTTCACAATAAAATAAATGGTTTACTTTACACCCCTATCCAAACTAAATGCATGCTTTTATATGTGTTATGTACCTTCATATCATTAGCAACATTTTCAGCAATCCTGTATAGGACAACTCATAGGTTTCACATGCTGCAGAGGAAGGATTGGAAAGAGGGGCTTATTCAACACTAAAAGAGAGGTTTCAGCTTTCAGGATACCACCCATCAGCCCCATCACCACCACATGTCTCATAACCACCAACAGCCAGAACTGTTACCAAGCAACCACTGTGCACAGGACTATACCAGTCAGCCAGCTGTATTGTTGAGGGTGGGGGGCACTAGCAACAGGCCTCCTCTTCCTGGAGCTTCTAAAAGATCAGTGGTGCCATTGATCATTTCACAACTGCAGTTATGGCACGAGGGTAGTGCACTTTGAACCTACAAACACTGATCCCTTAACTGTGACGGCACACCTACACACCTTCAGACATAAGTGAATGTATATAAGTATGTATAGTGAGAAACCCCATCAAAAATAATGTCATTAGTATGCTTGGCCAGTTTAGTACAAAACTCAACATCCACTTTAACATTTTACTGACAATTATTAGAGAGCCCAGTTGTACCCTGGTTAGATTAGGTCTTTAGGTAACTCAAGTCTAATGGGGGTGCAGTCAAGTGTCAGGTAGCAACAATAGGATCCATGTCTAGCAGATACCCAAATAGGTTTGCTTTAGGAAAGGAACAAATGTAAAAAGAAAATTCATTAGGACTGACGGTCAAGCTGACAAAAAGTTTCTAAATATCCATGATCTTGTACCTCACCAAATCTACTGCTAAACAAGCTAAACATGCTGACTACGTAACCTAATAAAACTCAATTGAACACTAATGAGCACACTGAAAAGTTTAAAGTGTTGAGGATATGAATGTGGGTGACAGGGGTATCTCAGTAAAGCTTGTGAGAATGTGTTGTATTTGTAGCCAGACTCTCACCAGCCCACTAATTTTATTCCTAAAACCAGTTTGTCACAAAGCAGCAAATTCTGCAGGTGGCAAAATAATTTGTGTTCAAATGTTGCCAGCTACAGGGAAGCCTCAGGCCTCTAAGAGTAGAATTCATGTCTTCTTAAAAGGGGCCAGCAGAAAAATGTTTCAAAGCTTTTAAACTAAATAAGGAAAGGACCAGGAACCGAGGACAAACACCTGTTTAAGGATTTGTGAATATTTACCATTGTATGCTAATAATCTTTACACATCTGTATCTTCACAGCACTTAGTCACATATACTACATTGTAGTGGGAACAAATCATTTTTTTTTTTTAAAGAACACACTGCTTCCATCTTTGTTCAGCCACGTTGCTATAGGAAGAGCATGTTTAACAGGTTCCACCAAAAAGAGGTTCTACTCAGCCACAAAACAAGTTCTGAAGACCCATTTCCACCGCTGTTACTCATGCTCACATGTTTCAGTTAACAGGAATGAAAGTCTGGAACAAGGGTGACAGTGGGCTGGTGGGTAACACCTGCATATGAGCCAGAAGACACCCAGGTTCAAACCACACTTACCACCAGTGTGTCCCTGGACAAGATTAACTAGGGTCCTATGATTTTCGCAACGTGAAAATGGAATTCATTGTAAAGCGCGGAATTGCAGATTATTCACGTTTCTGGCTGCTGCTGCCCACAACATGAGTTTCCTGTTGAGGCGGGACCTTCGCACACACCAATGCAAACAGTGCTTTGTCCTGAAACAGTTCTTTGTATGAAATGCACATGTAAACGGTTTCAAGCACTTTGTTAAACAGTGATTAAATGTGATGTCATATAGCATTTGCTTCCCTCCACAATCAGTTTTTAGATGAATAAATACCTTTATAACAGAAAATGTGGAATTCGGAAGAATTAAAATGGAGGGGGAAAGGGGAAAAAAAAAAAATGATTTCATAGGACCTTACTTACTCCAGGGGTACTGTCCCTTTAACTACTGATTGTAAGTGGCTCTGGATAAATGCTGCAAATTGCACTACTGGAGGGGAATTGAGAAATTATTCTCAAATTCATACAGCTGATGTTTATAAATCTAAAAAGAATAGATGGGCAAACTTAAAAGGTGAAAGGAATAAGCCCATACTGGTCTGCCAAGAGACCAGCTAAGATCAAGGCCTCAAGATACCCTTGGGGTGCACATACAAATATGCATTTCAGAAAAAAAAAAAAAAAAAAAAAAAAAAAAAAAAAAAAAAAACAGAAAAAGAAGCGGAGTTTGAGGTTCAGGGTGGTGGTCAGCATACCCACATACCCTCACTGGAGTACTCACATGGCCACAGTAGCCCTAACAGTAATAAAACTATTCAGAATTTACATTAAGTCTACCGCCCGCACCCAGTCATTTAGTTAGTAGGGACACACATTTTAATTGAAACATCTGGCTGGGGACATGCACAGTTTTCCACCAAATGTAATCTTCAGATATAGATTAAAAATTCTGACAACTCAACATATTACTTGTCCAGTACATTGGAAATTGTATGTAATAAAATACATTTATTACATTAAAGCATTCGAAAGATTGCTTTCCCTAGTTTCCCCCTAGAATTGATAATTTACTTATTCATAGTCAAAAGAATATAGACATAGAAACGGACCATAACGATTTACTGAATAAAAATAATAACAATAACGAATATTAAATACTTTTCATTCAAAACGCCCAAGAACGACATGCAACTAAAATTAAAGCGTCTTTATTGGTCGCATAAACGACAGACAATCCAGCGTTTGGAATCAAAACCCCTGCAGAAAACGACACGGACACTTCTCGCGAGGACAATTCGCACAAAACGCGGGCTTCGACCGCGCGGACAGGCTGTGTGAAATAAAAACCCACAAAGTTGTTTTCGCAGCACAGAGCCGCCATTTTCTAAGCGAGCAGGAGGACATGTTGGAGCAAACACAACAAAAGAGGAGCGGCCATTTCCAACTCCGGCGCTAATCTAACAAACAAGACGTCCACGTTCTGGCCATAAATGCACAATCGATTGCGCTTGTCGTGTTTTTCCTGTTACTTGCGTTTGGCCCGATGCGTTTATCGGCACGCCCGAACAATAAGATTGGCGTGTAGAAACGCGCCGAAGGCTTGGGGCAACGCTCGGCGTAAAAAAAAAATACGTGACAGCCTAGAAAGTCCGACATACGGTGGCGTTTTAATGTGACCTTGAAAGAACAAAAACTACTTTATAAGGCCCGGTTCCCCCTTACAAGGCCCAGCCCCGGCGATGCTAACTTCCTGAATTACGTACCTGGCGCACGGACAGAAATGCGGCCTTACCTGATGTGCGGGATGCCGACTCCACCTTGAAGGATTTTGTACAATTTGCTTTCATACAAAAGTTGAGGGTGTCTGGCTTTCTGAGACTCCAACTTTACCGCTACCTCCTACAAAAGAAATACGACAAATCCATTTTCTTGCAGCCACGTTAGAACCTCAATAGTCACTTACAAACAGGACATTTTTTAACGCAGACACTTAAATCCGAACGTGCGAATATCACAGGGCTGATGAGAACGTAGAAGTATTAAGGTTATCTGACTAAGAACAGACGACTGTACTGGTGAGAACACGAACATGAAAGTGAAGAATTAAGCGTTAGAACAAACAAAAAAACAACTCACCTCTCCATTTGTTATATTGATCGCCAGATAAATGTCGCCGAATGATCCAGAACCGATTTTCCGGACCAGCTTGTATTTCCCACCGACTATGAACTCTGCTTTAGAGCCGCTGCTGCTCGCCATGTCCCCCCCGAATTTTTTTTTTCACGCGTTATGCCAATGACCGCTCTTTAAAAGCACGAAAGGTCTGGGACGAACCGATGCTTCCCTCTGGCTCTTCCCCTTAGCAGGACATCAAGTCCTCGGTCGCCGCCAACGATCGCTCGGAATGACGGAAAAGAATCGGCCGGCTGGTCGGACTTACGCCTCTTCTGTAGCCGACACAAACGTCATTTAAATCCAGCAAGTTTCTTTAAAGGCCCGGGGGTCCTTTTCACAGCGACATATTAAACGCCGAACGGAGTGGTCTTCGCCAGTCCACGGTTCCGAGGCACTTAGCAGTTACCTGCTAAGCTAACCTCGGTAGCGCGAGAGAGCAGAAAGGACACGGAGCTACTCGACGACTTTTCCTCTAAAAAGCGCCTCCGCGACGGGGACCACGTTCTCCCTTTCAGGTGTGTCGAGTGTCCGTTGGAAAGCCTCAACCTTGGCGTGTTTTATATTATTATCCTTTGTCTTTCTACTATTTGCTTGCTCTCTTTCTTCCCCAGCCGATGAGCAGCCCACTCACTCCGCCATCTTGTCGCTCCGCCGACCGACCGTCTCGAGGTGATTAAGGGCTTCTTCTTAACTGGGAGACAGGGTTGCCAGATATTGGTAGTACAGCTTTCCAAGCTGCCAATTAAGATATTCCCCGACGGCAGCAGGGGGAACAACATTCTAGACCGACACAATAAATAAATTGAAAATCATTACACCCAAACATTTTTGTATATATTTTATATAAAAAAGATTGGACCTTGATTAGAGTATTTGCTTATATGTTAACGAGTATAACACACACAATCATATTATTAT